>NW_026871258.1:300000-536335 GCF_028564815.1 Eubalaena glacialis
AGCCGCTTGACTAAACATCTCCCTACTTGGAGAATCAGCACCTTCAACCTCCTGTTTCGTACAGGTTGCAATTTGTCCTGAGCATGAACGGGAAGAGGGGGAACCAACGAGAGACTAGCCTTAGGTGTTGGGACAGGCACAGGTCACTCCATTTTCCCATCAGGAAGAAGAATGAACCACAGGCTCAGCCTGCCCCCCGGAACCAGAATAGGGCCTGAAGCAATCCTGCGCTTTTGCGGCCGGCTCCCAAAAAAGCGAGTTGACAAATGGAGCTCAGGGGCACTGCAATTCACAAACCTGCAGAGTTATAAATGATAACTCCCGTCCACAAATATATTGACGGAAGGCAACGAAGAGGACGTGAAAGCAAGGCAGAATTGCAGGAAACAGATTTCAGGAGGTAGTTTCGACTCGCCTTTAAAGCACGTGAAAAACCGCAAAACGTTGACAATGATGCCCTTGGCCAAAAAGGGCGTATGCGTTTTTTCCTGAATATATTCAGGAAAAAACGCATACGCCCTTTTTGGCCAACCAAGCAAGCCGGAAGGGCAAATCAGCGCTACAAAAAAGTCTCGCTTGCCATCGGTCCAAAGGGCCATGCTGAAAAAAGTGTAAAAACCAGAAAAGCAGGACAGGCCGTTGGAGACATGGGAGCCTTGCTACGCTGATGGGCGGGATGTAAATTGCCAACAGCCACTCTGGAGAAGTGTACGGTGTGTCCTGAAACATGTAATAAACACAACTTAGAGAGCATAGGGCACTTCCACTCATGGGCGTATAAATTGGGAAAACTAAACATCAACAAGACACAGGCACCCCAGAGTTTAGGGCTGCTCTGTGTCCATGAACCTCCACGTCGGTACACATTAAATATCCCAGGAAAGAGAAAAATGGATAAAGAAGTTGTGGTACTTAGGCACAATGGAATATCACTCAGCCATGAAATCAATGTCATAAGGCTAGTTAGCAGCATGAGGAGTGGATTTAGGGACGATGATTCTAAGTGAAATAAGTCACACAGAAAAAGACACTTATCCTAAGATATCGCTTATAGAGGGAATGTCCAAATCGCTACACTTGAACTGAATTACAAAACAGAACAGAGTCACACCTTAAAAAGCACACTATGTCTGCTTAACGGGAAAGGTGAGGTGGGGTGATGCATAAAACAAGGGTTTGCAATTAGCTCAGAGACCGTTTCATAAGCCAAATATGTAATAGACAAGGCCTACTCCCTGCTCAGTGAACTGGACTCAACACCCCCTAGTCACCGCACAACAATATATCTGACTAGTAAGAATCTGAAAACCTATGTATTGATATCTCTCTGTAAGTGAATCAAGAGGGTGTAAAGCGGCATAAACACAGCAGGGAAAAGCAGCCAAGACCCATTCTAAACATAAATTACTTAAAAGAACCCACAAAACAAAGACAGTGAAAGAGAGAGAAATTCTTACAAAATCCGTTCAGGGGCTCTGATGCCACCTGGATTGACCATATCTAGACCCACAGCTGGATGAGACATAAGGCTGGACACTCTTGGGGCTGAGAGGATTGGTGAGGTTGGGTGAGCAAACGCAGACCCTTTAAAGTAATACAGCGGGGTACCCACCCCATGGGTCCCAAATCTCCAGGTTCAAGGGCATCTTCCTACATCGAAAACATGCATGGGAAACCCAGATGATGGTACACCGTGTGATCGGGAAAGGTTTCTAAAACGCACCTCATTTCTCCTCTCCTTGTGCTCGGGTTCGCCATTCCAGCCGCTTGACTAAACATCTCCCTACTTGGAGAATCAGCACCTTCAACCTCCTGTTTCGTACAGTTTGCAATTTGTCCTGAGCATGAACGGGAAGAGGGGGAACCAACGAGAGACTAGCCTTAGGTGTTGGGACAGGCACAGGTCACTCCATTTTCCCATCAGGAAGAAGAATGAACCACAGGCTCAGCCTGCCCCCCGGAACCAGAATAGGGCCTGAAGCAATCCTGCGCTTTTGCGGCCGGCTCCCAAAAAAGCGAGTTGACAAATGGAGCTCAGGGGCACTGCAATTCACAAACCTGCAGAGTTATAAATGATAACTCCCGTCCACAAATATATTGACGGAAGGCAACGAAGAGGACGTGAAAGCAAGGCAGAATTGCAGGAAACAGATTTCAGGAGGTAGTTTCGACTCGCCTTTAAAGCACGTGAAAAACCGCAAAACGTTGACAATGATGCCCTTGGCCAAAAAGGGCGTATGCGTTTTTTCCTGAATATATTCAGGAAAAAACGCATACGCCCTTTTTGGCCAACCAAGCAAGCCGGAAGGGCAAATCAGCGCTACAAAAAAGTCTCGCTTGCCATCGGTCCAAAGGGCCATGCTGAAAAAAGTGTAAAAACCAGAAAAGCAGGACAGGCCATGGAGACATGGGAGCCTTGCTACGCTGATGGGCGGGATGTAAATTGCCAACAGCCACTCTGGAGAAGTGTACGGTGTGTCCTGAAACATGTAATAAACACAACTTAGAGAGCATAGGGCACTTCCACTCATGGGCGTATAAATTGGGAAAACTAAACATCAACAAGACACAGGCACCACAAAGTTTAGGGCTACCCTGTTTCCAAGAACCTCCACGTCGGTACACCTTAAATATCCCAAGAAAGAGAAAAATGGATAAAGAAGTTGTGGTACTTAGGCACAATGGAATATCACTCAGCCATGAAATCAATGTCATAAGGCTAGTTAGCAGCATGAGGAGTGGATTTAGGGACGATGATTCTAAGTGAAATAAGTCACACAGAAAAAGACACTTATCCTAAGATATCGCTTATAGAGGGAATGTCCAAATCGCTACACTTGAACTGAATTACAAAACAGAACAGAGTCACACCTTAAAAAGCACACTATGTCTGCTTAACGGGAAAGGTGAGGTGGGGTGATGCATAAAACAAGGGTTTGAAATTAGCTCAGAGACCGTTTCATAAGCCAAATATGTAATAGACAAGGCCTACTCCCTGCTCAGTGAACTGGACTCAACACCCCCTAGTCACCGCACAACAATATATCTGACTAGTAAGAATCTGAATACCTATGTATTGATATCTCTCTGTAAGTGAATCAAGAGGGTGTAAAGCGGCATAAACACAGCAGGGAAAAGCAGCCAAGACCCATTCTAAACATAAATTACTTAAAAGAACCCACAAAACAAAGACAGTGAAAGAGAGAGAAATTCTTACAAAATCCGTTCAGGGGCTCTGATGCCACCTGGATTGACCATATCTAGACCCACAGCTGGATGAGACATAAGGCTGGACACTCTTGGGGCTGAGAGGATTGGTGAGGTTGGGTGAGCAAACGCAGACCCTTTAACGTAATACAGCGGGGAACCCACCCCATGGGTCCCAAATCTCCAGGTTCAAGGGCATCTTCCTACATCGAAAACATGCATGGGAAACCCAGATGATGGTACACCGTGTGATCGGGAAAGGTTTCTAAAACGCACCTCATTTCTCCTCTCCTTGTGCTCGGGTTCGCCATTCCAGCCGCTTGACTAAACATCTCCCTACTTGGAGAATCAGCACCTTCAACCTCCTGTTTCGTACAGGTTGCAATTTGTCCTGAGCATGAACGGGAAGAGGGGGAACCAACGAGAGACTAGCCTTAGGTGTTGGGACAGGCACAGGTCACTCCATTTTCCCATCAGGAAGAAGAATGAACCACAGGCTCAGCCTGCCCCCCGGAACCAGAATAGGGCCTGAAGCAATCCTGCGCTTTTGCGGCCGGCTCCCAAAAAAGCGAGTTGACAAATGGAGCTCAGGGGCACTGCAATTCACAAACCTGCAGAGTTATAAATGATAACTCCCGTCCACAAATATATTGACGGAAGGCAACGAAGAGGACGTGAAAGCAAGGCAGAATTGCAGGAAACAGATTTCAGGAGGTAGTTTCGACTCGCCTTTAAAGCACGTGAAAAACCGCAAAACGTTGACAATGATGCCCTTGGCCAAAAAGGGCGTATGCGTTTTTTCCTGAATATATTCAGGAAAAAACGCATACGCCCTTTTTGGCCAACCAAGCAAGCCGGAAGGGCAAATCAGCGCTACAAAAAAGTCTCGCTTGCCATCGGTCCAAAGGGCCATGCTGAAAAAAGTGTAAAAACCAGAAAAGCAGGACAGGCCGTTGGAGACATGGGAGCCTTGCTACGCTGATGGGCGGGATGTAAATTGCCAACAGCCACTCTGGAGAAGTGTACGGTGTGTCCTGAAACATGTAATAAACACAACTTAGAGAGCATAGGGCACTTCCACTCATGGGCGTATAAATTGGGAAAACTAAACATCAACAAGACACAGGCACCCCAGAGTTTAGGGCTGCTCTGTGTCCATGAACCTCCACGTCGGTACACATTAAATATCCCAGGAAAGAGAAAAATGGATAAAGAAGTTGTGGTACTTAGGCACAATGGAATATCACTCAGCCATGAAATCAATGTCATAAGGCTAGTTAGCAGCATGAGGAGTGGATTTAGGGACGATGATTCTAAGTGAAATAAGTCACACAGAAAAAGACACTTATCCTAAGATATCGCTTATAGAGGGAATGTCCAAATCGCTACACTTGAACTGAATTACAAAACAGAACAGAGTCACACCTTAAAAAGCACACTATGTCTGCTTAACGGGAAAGGTGAGGTGGGGTGATGCATAAAACAAGGGTTTGAAATTAGCTCAGAGACCGTTTCATAAGCCAAATATGTAATAGACAAGGCCTACTCCCTGCTCAGTGAACTGGACTCAACACCCCCTAGTCACCGCACAACAATATATCTGACTAGTAAGAATCTGAAAACCTATGTATTGATATCTCTCTGTAAGTGAATCAAGAGGGTGTAAAGCGGCATAAACACAGCAGGGAAAAGCAGCCAAGACCCATTCTAAACATAAATTACTTAAAAGAACCCACAAAACAAAGACAGTGAAAGAGAGAGAAATTCTTACAAAATCCGTTCAGGGGCTCTGATGCCACCTGGATTGACCATATCTAGACCCACAGCTGGATGAGACATAAGGCTGGACACTCTTGGGGCTGAGAGGATTGGTGAGGTTGGGTGAGCAAACGCAGACCCTTTAAAGTAATACCGCGGGGTACCCACCCCATGGGTCCCAAATCTCCAGGTTCAAGGGCATCTTCCTACATCGAAAACATGCATGGGAAACCCAGATGATGGTACACCGTGTGATCGGGAAAGGTTTCTAAAACGCACCTCATTTCTCCTCTCCTTGTGCTCGGGTTCGCCATTCCAGCCGCTTGACTAAACATCTCCCTACTTGGAGAATCAGCACCTTCAACCTCCTGTTTCGTACAGTTTGCAATTTGTCCTGAGCATGAACGGGAAGAGGGGGAACCAACGAGAGACTAGCCTTAGGTGTTGGGACAGGCACAGGTCACTCCATTTTCCCATCAGGAAGAAGAATGAACCACAGGCTCAGCCTGCCCCCCGGAACCAGAATAGGGCCTGAAGCAATCCTGCGCTTTTGCGGCCGGCTCCCAAAAAAGCGAGTTGACAAATGGAGCTCAGGGGCACTGCAATTCACAAACCTGCAGAGTTATAAATGATAACTCCCGTCCACAAATATATTGACGGAAGGCAACGAAGAGGACGTGAAAGCAAGGCAGAATTGCAGGAAACAGATTTCAGGAGGTAGTTTCGACTCGCCTTTAAAGCACGTGAAAAACCGCAAAACGTTGACAATGATGCCCTTGGCCAAAAAGGGCGTATGCGTTTTTTCCTGAATATATTCAGGAAAAAACGCATACGCCCTTTTTGGCCAACCAAGCAAGCCGGAAGGGCAAATCAGCGCTACAAAAAAGTCTCGCTTGCCATCGGTCCAAAGGGCCATGCTGAAAAAAGTGTAAAAACCAGAAAAGCAGGACAGGCCATGGAGACATGGGAGCCTTGCTACGCTGATGGGCGGGATGTAAATTGCCAACAGCCACTCTGGAGAAGTGTACGGTGTGTCCTGAAACATGTAATAAACACAACTTAGAGAGCATAGGGCACTTCCACTCATGGGCGTATAAATTGGGAAAACTAAACATCAACAAGACACAGGCACCACAAAGTTTAGGGCTGCCCTGTTTCCAAGAACCTCCACGTCGGTACACCTTAAATATCCCAAGAAAGAGAAAAATGGATAAAGAAGTTGTGGTACTTAGGCACAATGGAATATCACTCAGCCATGAAATCAATGTCATAAGGCTAGTTAGCAGCATGAGGAGTGGATTTAGGGACGATGATTCTAAGTGAAATAAGTCACACAGAAAAAGACACTTATCCTAAGATATCGCTTATAGAGGGAATGTCCAAATCGCTACACTTGAACTGAATTACAAAACAGAACAGAGTCACACCTTAAAAAGCACACTATGTCTGCTTAACGGGAAAGGTGAGGTGGGGTGATGCATAAAACAAGGGTTTGAAATTAGCTCAGAGACCGTTTCATAAGCCAAATATGTAATAGACAAGGCCACTCCCTGCTCAGTGAACTGGACTCAACACCCCCTAGTCACCGCACAAGAATATATCTGACTAGTAAGAATCTGAAAACCTATGTATTGATATCTCTCTGTAAGTGAATCAAGAGGGTGTAAAGCGGCATAAACACAGCAGGGAAAAGCAGCCAAGACCCATTCTAAACATAAATTACTTAAAAGAACCCACAAAACAAAGACAGTGAAAGAGAGAGAAATTCTTACAAAATCCGTTCAGGGGCTCTGATGCCACCTGGATTGACCATATCTAGACCCACAGCTGGATGAGACATAAGGCTGGACACTCTTGGGGCTGAGAGGATTGGTGAGGTTGGGTGAGCAAACGCAGACCCTTTAAAGTAATACCGCGGGGTACCCACCCCATGGGTCCCAAATCTCCAGGTTCAAGGGCATCTTCCTACATCGAAAACATGCATGGGAAACCCAGATGATGGTACACCGTGTGATCGGGAAAGGTTTCTAAAACGCACCTCATTTCTCCTCTCCTTGTGCTCGGGTTCGCCATTCCAGCCGCTTGACTAAACATCTCCCTACTTGGAGAATCAGCACCTTCAACCTCCTGTTTCGTACAGGTTGCAATTTGTCCTGAGCATGAACGGGAAGAGGGGGAACCAACGAGAGACTAGCCTTAGGTGTTGGGACAGGCACAGGTCACTCCATTTTCCCATCAGGAAGAAGAATGAACCACAGGCTCAGCCTGCCCCCCGGAACCAGAATAGGGCCTGAAGCAATCCTGCGCTTTTGCGGCCGGCTCCCAAAAAAGCGAGTTGACAAATGGAGCTCAGGGGCACTGCAATTCACAAACCTGCAGAGTTATAAATGATAACTCCCGTCCACAAATATATTGACGGAAGGCAACGAAGAGGACGTGAAAGCAAGGCAGAATTGCAGGAAACAGATTTCAGGAGGTAGTTTCGACTCGCCTTTAAAGCACGTGAAAAACCGCAAAACGTTGACAATGATGCCCTTGGCCAAAAAGGGCGTATGCGTTTTTTCCTGAATATATTCAGGAAAAAACGAATACGCCCTTTTTGGCCAACCAAGCAAGCCGGAAGGGCAAATCAGTGCTACAAAAAAGTCTCGCTTGCCATCGGTCCAAAGGGCCATGCTGAAAAAAGTGTAAAAACCAGAAAAGCAGGACAGGCCATGGAGACATGGGAGCCTTGCTACGCTGATGGGCGGGATGTAAATTGCCAACAGCCACTCTGGAGAAGTGTACGGTGTGTCCTGAAACATGTAATAAACACAACTTAGAGAGCATAGGGCACTTCCACTCATGGGCGTATAAATTGGGAAAACTAAACATCAACAAGACACAGGCACCACAAAGTTTAGGGCTGCCCTGTTTCCAAGAACCTCCATGTCGGTACACCTTAAATATCCCAAGAAAGAGAAAAATGGATAAAGAAGTTGTGGTACTTAGGCACAATGGAATATCACTCAGCCATGAAATCAATGTCATAAGGCTAGTTAGCAGCATGAGGAGTGGATTTAGGGACGATGATTCTAAGTGAAATAAGTCACACAGAAAAAGACACTTATCCTAAGATATCGCTTATAGAGGGAATGTCCAAATCGCTACACTTGAACTGAATTACAAAACAGAACAGAGTCACACCTTAAAAAGCACACTATGTCTGCTTAACGGGAAAGGTGAGGTGGGGTGATGCATAAAACAAGGGTTTGAAATTAGCTCAGAGACCGTTTCATAAGCCAAATATGTAATAGACAAGGCCACTCCCTGCTCAGTGAACTGGACTCAACACCCCCTAGTCACCGCACAACAATATATCTGACTAGTAAGAATCTGAAAACCTATGTATTGATATCTCTCTGTAAGTGAATCAAGAGGGTGTAAAGCGGCATAAACACAGCAGGGAAAAGCAGCCAAGACCCATTCTAAACATAAATTACTTAAAAGAACCCACAAAACAAAGACAGTGAAAGAGAGAGAAATTCTTACAAAATCCGTTCAGGGGCTCTGATGCCACCTGGATTGACCATATCTAGACCCACAGCTGGATGAGACATAAGGCTGGACACTCTTGGGGCTGAGAGGATTGGTGAGGTTGGGTGAGCAAACGCAGACCCTTTAAAGTAATACCGCGGGGTACCCACCCCATGGGTCCCAAATCTCCAGGTTCAAGGGCATCTTCCTACATCGAAAACATGCATGGGAAACCCAGATGATGGTACACCGTGTGATCGGGAAAGGTTTCTAAAACGCACCTCATTTCTCCTCTCCTTGTGCTCGGGTTCGCCATTCCAGCCGCTTGACTAAACATCTCCCTACTTGGAGAATCAGCACCTTCAACCTCCTGTTTCGTACAGTTTGCAATTTGTCCTGAGCATGAACGGGAAGAGGGGGAACCAACGAGAGACTAGCCTTAGGTGTTGGGACAGGCACAGGTCACTCCATTTTCCCATCAGGAAGAAGAATGAACCACAGGCTCAGCCTGCCCCCCGGAACCAGAATAGGGCCTGAAGCAATCCTGCGCTTTTGCGGCCGGCTCCCAAAAAAGCGAGTTGACAAATGGAGCTCAGGGGCACTGCAATTCACAAACCTGCAGAGTTATAAATGATAACTCCCGTCCACAAATATATTGACGGAAGGCAACGAAGAGGACGTGAAAGCAAGGCAGAATTGCAGGAAACAGATTTCAGGAGGTAGTTTCGACTCGCCTTTAAAGCACGTGAAAAACCGCAAAACGTTGACAATGATGCCCTTGGCCAAAAAGGGCGTATGCGTTTTTTCCTGAATATATTCAGGAAAAAACGCATACGCCCTTTTTGGCCAACCAAGCAAGCCGGAAGGGCAAATCAGCGCTACAAAAAAGTCTCGCTTGCCATCAGTCCAAAGGGCCATGCTGAAAAAAGTGTAAAAACCAGAAAAGCAGGACAGGCCATGGAGACATGGGAGCCTTGCTACGCTGATGGGCGGGATGTAAATTGCCAACAGCCACTCTGGAGAAGTGTACGGTGTGTCCTGAAACATGTAATAAACACAACTTAGAGAGCATAGGGCACTTCCACTCATGGGCGTATAAATTGGGAAAACTAAACATCAACAAGACACAGGCACCACAAAGTTTAGGGCTGCCCTGTTTCCAAGAACCTCCACGTCGGTACACCTTAAATATCCCAAGAAAGAGAAAAATGGATAAAGAAGTTGTGGTACTTAGGCACAATGGAATATCACTCAGCCATGAAATCAATGTCATAAGGCTAGTTAGCAGCATGAGGAGTGGATTTAGGGACGATGATTCTAAGTGAAATAAGTCACACAGAAAAAGACACTTATCCTAAGATATCGCTTATAGAGGGAATGTCCAAATCGCTACACTTGAACTGAATTACAAAACAGAACAGAGTCACACCTTAAAAAGCACACTATGTCTGCTTAACGGGAAAGGTGAGGTGGGGTGATGCATAAAACAAGGGTTTGAAATTAGCTCAGAGACCGTTTCATAAGCCAAATATGTAATAGACAAGGCCACTCCCTGCTCAGTGAACTGGACTCAACACCCCCTAGTCACCGCACAACAATATATCTGACTAGTAAGAATCTGAAAACCTATGTATTGATATCTCTCTGTAAGTGAATCAAGAGGGTGTAAAGCGGCATAAACACAGCAGGGAAAAGCAGCCAAGACCCATTCTAAACATAAATTACTTAAAAGAACCCACAAAACAAAGACAGTGAAAGAGAGAGAAATTCTTACAAAATCCGTTCAGGGGCTCTGATGCCACCTGGATTGACCATATCTAGACCCACAGCTGGATGAGACATAAGGCTGGACACTCTTGGGGCTGAGAGGATTGGTGAGGTTGGGTGAGCAAACGCAGACCCTTTAAAGTAATACCGCGGGGTACCCACCCCATGGGTCCCAAATCTCCAGGTTCAAGGGCATCTTCCTACATCGAAAACATGCATGGGAAACCCAGATGATGGTACACCGTGTGATCGGGAAAGGTTTCTAAAACGCACCTCATTTCTCCTCTCCTTGTGCTCGGGTTCGCCATTCCAGCCGCTTGACTAAACATCTCCCTACTTGGAGAATCAGCACCTTCAACCTCCTGTTTCGTACAGGTTGCAATTTGTCCTGAGCATGAACGGGAAGAGGGGGAACCAACGAGAGACTAGCCTTAGGTGTTGGGACAGGCACAGGTCACTCCATTTTCCCATCAGGAAGAAGAATGAACCACAGGCTCAGCCTGCCCCCCGGAACCAGAATAGGGCCTGAAGCAATCCTGCGCTTTTGCGGCCGGCTCCCAAAAAAGCGAGTTGACAAATGGAGCTCAGGGGCACTGCAATTCACAAACCTGCAGAGTTATAAATGATAACTCCCGTCCACAAATATATTGACGGAAGGCAACGAAGAGGACGTGAAAGCAAGGCAGAATTGCAGGAAACAGATTTCAGGAGGTAGTTTCGACTCGCCTTTAAAGCACGTGAAAAACCGCAAAACGTTGACAATGATGCCCTTGGCCAAAAAGGGCGTATGCGTTTTTTCCTGAATATATTCAGGAAAAAACGAATACGCCCTTTTTGGCCAACCAAGCAAGCCGGAAGGGCAAATCAGTGCTACAAAAAAGTCTCGCTTGCCATCGGTCCAAAGGGCCATGCTGAAAAAAGTGTAAAAACCAGAAAAGCAGGACAGGCCATGGAGACATGGGAGCCTTGCTACGCTGATGGGCGGGATGTAAATTGCCAACAGCCACTCTGGAGAAGTGTACGGTGTGTCCTGAAACATGTAATAAACACAACTTAGAGAGCATAGGGCACTTCCACTCATGGGCGTATAAATTGGGAAAACTAAACATCAACAAGACACAGGCACCACAAAGTTTAGGGCTGCCCTGTTTCCAAGAACCTCCATGTCGGTACACCTTAAATATCCCAAGAAAGAGAAAAATGGATAAAGAAGTTGTGGTACTTAGGCACAATGGAATATCACTCAGCCATGAAATCAATGTCATAAGGCTAGTTAGCAGCATGAGGAGTGGATTTAGGGACGATGATTCTAAGTGAAATAAGTCACACAGAAAAAGACACTTATCCTAAGATATCGCTTATAGAGGGAATGTCCAAATCGCTACACTTGAACTGAATTACAAAACAGAACAGAGTCACACCTTAAAAAGCACACTATGTCTGCTTAACGGGAAAGGTGAGGTGGGGTGATGCATAAAACAAGGGTTTGAAATTAGCTCAGAGACCGTTTCATAAGCCAAATATGTAATAGACAAGGCCACTCCCTGCTCAGTGAACTGGACTCAACACCCCCTAGTCACCGCACAACAATATATCTGACTAGTAAGAATCTGAAAACCTATGTATTGATATCTCTCTGTAAGTGAATCAAGAGGGTGTAAAGCGGCATAAACACAGCAGGGAAAAGCAGCCAAGACCCATTCTAAACATAAATTACTTAAAAGAACCCACAAAACAAAGACAGTGAAAGAGAGAGAAATTCTTACAAAATCCGTTCAGGGGCTCTGATGCCACCTGGATTGACCATATCTAGACCCACAGCTGGATGAGACATAAGGCTGGACACTCTTGGGGCTGAGAGGATTGGTGAGGTTGGGTGAGCAAACGCAGACCCTTTAAAGTAATACCGCGGGGAACCCACCCCATGGGTCCCAAATCTCCAGGTTCAAGGGCATCTTCCTACATCGAAAACATGCATGGGAAACCCAGATGATGGTACACCGTGTGATCGGGAAAGGTTTCTAAAACGCACCTCATTTCTCCTCTCCTTGTGCTCGGGTTCGCCATTCCAGCCGCTTGACTAAACATCTCCCTACTTGGAGAATCAGCACCTTCAACCTCCTGTTTCGTACAGGTTGCAATTTGTCCTGAGCATGAACGGGAAGAGGGGGAACCAACGAGAGACTAGCCTTAGGTGTTGGGACAGGCACAGGTCACTCCATTTTCCCATCAGGAAGAAGAATGAACCACAGGCTCAGCCTGCCCCCCGGAACCAGAATAGGGCCTGAAGCAATCCTGCGCTTTTGCGGCCGGCTCCCAAAAAAGCGAGTTGACAAATGGAGCTCAGGGGCACTGCAATTCACAAACCTGCAGAGTTATAAATGATAACTCCCGTCCACAAATATATTGACGGAAGGCAACGAAGAGGACGTGAACCAAGGCAGAATTGCAGGAAACAGATTTCAGGAGGTAGTTTCGACTCGCCTTTAAAGCACGTGAAAAACCGCAAAACGTTGACAATGATGCCCTTGGCCAAAAAGGGCGTATGCGTTTTTTCCTGAATATATTCAAGAAAAAACGAATACGCCCTTTTTGGCCAACCAAGCAAGCCGGAAGGGCAAATCAGCGCTACAAAGAAGTCTCGCTTGCCATCGGTCCAAAGGGCCATGCTGAAAAAAGTGTAAAAACCAGAAAAGCAGGACAGGCCATGGAGACATGGGAGCCTTGCTACGCTGATGGGCGGGATGTAAATTGCCAACAGCCACTCTGGAGAAGTGTACGGTGTGTCCTGAAACATGTAATAAACACAACTTAGAGAGCATAGGGCACTTCCACTCATGGGCGTATAAATTGGGAAAACTAAACATCAACAAGACACAGGCACCCCAGAGTTTAGGGCTGCTCTGTGTCCATGAACCTCCACGTCGGTACACATTAAATATCCCAGGAAAGAGAAAAATGGATAAAGAAGTTGTGGTACTTAGGCACAATGGAATATCACTCAGCCATGAAATCAATGTCATAAGGCTAGTTAACAGCATGAGGAGTGGATTTAGGGACGATGATTCTAAGTGAAATAAGTCACACAGAAAAAGACACTTATCCTAAGATATCGCTTATAGAGGGAATGTCCAAATCGCTACACTTGAACTGAATTACAAAACAGAACAGAGTCACACCTTAAAAAGCACACTATGTCTGCTTAACGGGAAAGGTGAGGTGGGGTGATGCATAAAACAAGGGTTTGAAATTAGCTCAGAGACCGTTTCATAAGCCAAATATGTAATAGACAAGGCCTACTCCCTGCTCAGTGAACTGGACTCAACACCCCCTAGTCACCGCACAAGAATATATCTGACTAGTAAGAATCTGAAAACCTATGTATTGATATCTCTCTGTAAGTGAATCAAGAGGGTGTAAAGCGGCATAAACACAGCAGGGAAAAGCAGCCAAGACCCATTCTAAACATAAATTACTTAAAAGAACCCACAAAACAAAGACAGTGAAAGAGAGAGAAATTCTTACAAAATTCGTTCAGGTGCTCTGATGCCACCTGGATTGACCATATGTAGACCCACAGCTGGATGAGACATAAGGCTGGACACTCTTGGGGCTGAGAAGATTGGTGAGGTTGGGTGAGCAAACGCAGACCCTTTAAAGTAATACCGCGGGGAACCCACCCCATGGGTCCCAAATCTCCAGGTTCAAGGGCATCTTCCTACATCGAAAACATGCATGGGAAACCCAGATGATGGTACACAGTGTGATCGGGAAAGGTTTCTAAAACGCACCTCATTTCTCCTCTCCTTGTGCTCGGGTTCGCCATTCCAGCCGCTTGACTAAACATCTCCCTACTTGGAGAATCAGCACCTTCAACCTCCTGTTTCGTACAGGTTGCAATTTGTCCTGAGCATGAACGGGAAGAGGGGGAACCAACGAGAGACTAACCTTAGGTGTTGGGACAGGCACAGGTCACTCCATTTTCCCATCAGGAAGAAGAATGAACCACAGGCTCAGCCTGCCCCCCGGAACCAGAATAGGGCCTGAAGCAATCCTGCGCTTTTGCAGCCGGCTCCCAAAAAAGCGAGTTGACAAATGGAGCTCAGGGGCACTACAATTCACAAACCTGCAGAGTTATAAATGATAACTCCCATCCACAAATATATTGACGGAAGGCAACGAAGAGGACTTGAAAGCAAGGCAGAATTGCAGGAAACAGATTTCAGGAGGTAGATTCGACTCGCCTGTAAAGCACGTGAAAAGCCGCAAAACGTTGACAATGATGCCCTTGGCCAAAAAGGGCGTATGCGTTTTTTCCTGAATATATTCAGGAAAAAACGCATACGCCCTTTTTGGCCAACCAAGCAAGCCGGAAGGGCAAATCAGCGCTACAAAGAAGTCTCGCTTGCCCTCGGTCCAAAGGGCCATGCTGAAAAATGTGTAAAAACCAGAAAAGCAGGACAGGCCATGGAGACATGGGAGCCTTGCTACGCTGAAAGGCGGGATGTAAATTGCCAACAGCCACTCTGGAGAAGTGTACAGTGTGTCCTGAAACATATAATAAACTCAGCTTAGAGAGCATAGGGCACTTCCACTCATGGGTGTATAAATTGGGAAAACTAAACATCAACAAGACACAGGCACCACAAAGTTTAGGGCTGCCCTGTTTCCAAGAACCTCCACGTCGGTACACCTTAAATATCCCAAGAAAGAGAAAAATGGATAAAGAAGTTGTGGTACTTAGGCACAATGGAATATCACTCAGCCATGAAATCAATGTCATAAGGCTAGTTAGCAGCATGAGGAGTGGATTTAGGGACGATGATTCTAAGTGAAATAAGTCACACAGAAAAAGACACTTATCCTAAGATATCGCTTATAGAGGGAATGTCCAAATCGCAACACTTGAACTGAATTACAAAACAGAACAGAGTCACACCTTAAAAAGCACACTATGTCTGCTTAACGGGAAAGGTGAGGTGGGGTGATGCATAAAACAAGGGTTTGAAATTAGCTCAGAGACCGTTTCATAAGCCAAATATGTAATAGACAAGGCCTACTCCCTGCTCAGTGAACTGGACTCAACACCCCCTAGTCACCGCACAAGAATATATCTGACTAGTAAGAATCTGAAAACCTATGTATTGATATCTCTCTGTAAGTGAATCAAGAGGGTGTAAAGCGGCATAAACACAGCAGGGAAAAGCAGCCAAGACCCATTCTAAACATAAATTACTTAAAAGAACCCACAAAACAAAGACAGTGAAAGAGAGAGAAATTCTTACAAAATCCGTTCAGGGGCTCTGATGCCACCTGGATTGACCATATCTAGACCCACAGCTGGATGAGACATAAGGCTGGACACTCTTGGGGCTGAGAGGATTGGTGAGGTTGGGTGAGCAAACGCAGACCCTTTAAAGTAATACCGCGGGGAACCCACCCCATGGGTCCCAAATCTCCAGGTTCAAGGGCATCTTCCTACATCGAAAACATGCATGGGAAACCCAGATGATGGTACACCGTGTGATCGGGAAAGGTTTCTAAAACGCACCTCATTTCTCCTCTCCTTGTGCTCGGGTTCGCCATTCCAGCCGCTTGACTAAACATCTCCCTACTTGGAGAATCAGCACCTTCAACCTCCTGTTTCGTACAGTTTGCAATTTGTCCTGAGCATGAACGGGAAGAGGGGGAACCAACGAGAGACTAGCCTTAGGTGTTGGGACAGGCACAGGTCACTCCATTTTCCCATCAGGAAGAAGAATGAACCACAGGCTCAGCCTGCCCCCCGGAACCAGAATAGGGCCTG
The DNA here is from genome assembly GCF_028564815.1 of Eubalaena glacialis. NCBI lineage: Eukaryota > Metazoa > Chordata > Mammalia > Artiodactyla > Balaenidae > Eubalaena > Eubalaena glacialis. The sequence continues at coordinate 316,055 of NW_026871258.1, forward strand.
AAGCAATCCTGCGCTTTTGCGGCCGGCTCCCAAAAAAGTGAGTTGACAAATGGAGCTCAGGGGCACTGCAATTCACAAACCTGCAGAGTTATAAATGATAACTCCCGTCCACAAATATATTGACGGAAGGCAACGAAGAGGACGTGAAAGCAAGGCAGAATTGCAGGAAACAGATTTCAGGAGGTAGTTTCGACTCGCCTTTAAAGCACGTGAAAAACCACAAAACGTTGACAATGATGCCCTTGGCCAAAAAGGGCGTATGCGTTTTTTCCTGAATATATTCAGGAAAAAACGAATACGCCCTTTTTGGCCAACCAAGCAAGCCGGAAGGGCAAATCAGCGCTACAAAGAAGTCTCGCTTGCCCTCGGTCAAAAGGGCCATGCTGAAAAAAGTGTAAAAACCAGAAAAGCAGGACAGGCCATGGAGACATGGGAGCCTTGCTACGCTGATGGGCGGGATGTAAATTGCCAACAGCCACTCTGGAGAAGTGTACGGTGTGTCCTGAAACATGTAATAAACACAACTTAGAGAGCATAGGGCACTTCCACTCATGGGCGTATAAATTGGGAAAACTAAACATCAACAAGACACAGGCACCACAAAGTTTAGGGCTGCCCTGTTTCCAAGAACCTCCACGTCGGTACACCTTAAATATCCCAAAAAAGAGAAAAATGGATAAAGAAGTTGTGGTACTTAGGCACAATGGAATATCACTCAGCCATGAAATCAATGTTATAAGGCTAGTTAGCAGCATGAGGAGTGGATTTAGGGACGATGATTCTAAGTGAAATAAGTCACACAGAAAAAGACACTTATCCTAAGATATCGCTTATAGAGGGAATGTCCAAATCGCTACACTTGAACTGAATTACAAAACAGAACAGAGTCACACCTTAAAAAGCACACTATGTCTGCTTAACGGGAAAGGTGAGGTGGGGTGATGCATAAAACAAGGGTTTGAAATTAGCTCAGAGACCGTTTCATAAGCCAAATATGTAATAGACAAGGCCACTCCCTGCTCAGTGAACTGGACTCAACACCCCCTAGTCACCGCACAACAATATATCTGACTAGTAAGAATCTGAAAACCTATGTATTGATATCTCTCTGTAAGTGAATCAAGAGGGTGTAAAGCGGCATAAACACAGCAGGGAAAAGCAGCCAAGACCCATTCTAAACATAAATTACTTAAAAGAACCCACAAAACAAAGACAGTGAAAGAGAGAGAAATTCTTACAAAATCCGTTCAGGGGCTCTGATGCCACCTGGATTGACCATATGTAGACCCACAGCTGGATGAGACATAAGGCTGGACACTCTTGGGGCTGAGAAGATTGGTGAGGTTGGGTGAGCAAACGCAGACCCTTTAAAGTAATACCGCGGGGAACCCACCCCATGGGTCCCAAATCTCCAGGTTCAAGGGCATCTTCCTACATCGAAAACATGCATGGGAAACCCAGATGATGGTACACAGTGTGATCGGGAAAGGTTTCTAAAACGCACCTCATTTCTCCTCTCCTTGTGCTCGGGTTCGCCATTCCAGCCGCTTGACTAAACATCTCCCTACTTGGAGAATCAGCACCTTCAACCTCCTGTTTCGTACAGGTTGCAATTTGTCCTGAGCATGAACGGGAAGAGGGGGAACCAACGAGAGACTAGCCTTAGGTGTTGGGACAGGCACAGGTCACTCCATTTTCCCATCAGGAAGAAGAATGAACCACAGGCTCAGCCTGCCCCCCGGAACCAGAATAGGGCCTGAAGCAATCCTGCGCTTTTGCAGCCGGCTCCCAAAAAAGCGAGTTGACAAATGGAGCTCAGGGGCACTGCAATTCACAAACCTGCAGAGTTATAAATGATAACTCCCGTCCACAAATATATTGACGGAAGGCAACGAAGAGGACGTGAAAGCAAGGCAGAAGTGCAGGAAACAGATTTCAGGAGGTAGATTCGACTCGCCTTTAAAGCACATGAAAAGCCGCAAAACGTTGACAATGATGCCCTTGGCCAAAAAGGGCGTATGCGTTTTTTCCTGAATATATTCAAGAAAAAACGAATACGCCCTTTTTGGCCAACCAAGCAAGCCGGAAGGGCAAATCAGCGCTACAAAGAAGTCTCGCTTGCCCTCGGTCAAAAGGGCCATGCTGAAAAATGTGTAAAAACCAGAAAAGCAGGACAGGCCATGGAGACATGGGAGCCTTGCTACGCTGATGGGCGGGATGTAAATTGTCAACAGCCACTCTGGAGAAGTGTACGGTGTGTCCTGAAACATGTAATAAACACAGCTTAGAGAGCATAGGGCACTTCCACTCATGGGCGTATAAATTGGGAAAACTAAACATCAACAAGACACAGGCACCACAAAGTTTAGGGCTGCCCTGTTTCCAAGAACCTCCACGTCGGTACACCTTAAATATCCCAAGAAAGAGAAAAATGGATAAAGAAGTTGCAGTACTTAGGCACAATGGAATATCACTCAGCCATGAAATCAATGGCATAAGGCTAGTTAGCAGCATGAGGAGTGGATTTAGGGACGATGATTCTAAGTGAAATAAGTCACACAGAAAAAGACACTTATCCTAAGATATCGCTTATAGAGGGAATGTCAAAATCGCTACACTTGAACTGAATAACAAAACAGTACAGAGTCACACCGTTAGAAGACACACTATGGCTGCTTAACGGGAAAGGTGAGGTGGGGTGATGCATAAAATAAGGGTTTGTAATTAGCTCAGAGACCGTTCCATAAGCCAAATATGTAATAGACAAGACCTACTCCCTGCTCAGTGAACTGGACTCAACACCCCTAGTCACCGCACAACAATATATCTGACTAGTAATAATCTGAAAACCTATGTATTGATATCTCTCTGAAAGTGAATCAAGAGGGTGTAAAGCGGCATAAACACAGCAGGGAAAAGCAGCCAAGACCCATTCTAAACATAAATTACTTAAAAGAACCCACAAAACAAAGACAGTGAAAGAGAGAGAAATTCTTACAAAATCCGTTCAGGGGCTCTGATGCCACCTTGATTGACCATATCTAGACCCACAGCTGGATGAGACATAAGGCTGGACACTCTTGGGGCTGAGAGGATTGGTGAGGTTGGGTGAGCAAACGCAGACCCTTTAAAGTAATACCGCGGGGTACCCACCCCATGGGTCCCAAATCTCCAGGTTCAAGGGCATCTTCCTACATCGAAAACATGCATGGGAAACCCAGATGATGGTACACCGTGTGATCGGGAAAGGTTTCTAAAACGCACCTCATTTCTCCTCTCCTTGTGCTCAGGTTCGCCATTCCAGCCCCTTGACTAAACATCTCCCTACTTGGAGAATCAGCACCTTCAACCTCCTGTTTCGTACAGGTTGCAATTTGTCCTGAGCATGAACGGGAAGAGGGGGAACCAACGAGAGACTAGCCTTAGGTGTTGGGACAGGCACAGGTCACTCCATTTTCCCATCAGGAAGAAAAATGAACCACAGGCTCAGCCTGCCCCCCGGAACCAGAATAGGGCCTGAAGCAATCCTGCGCTTTTGCGGCCGGCTCCCAAAAAAGCGAGTTGACAAATGGAGCTCAGGGGCACTGCAATTCACAAACCTGCAGAGTTATAAATGATAACTCCCGTCCACAAATATATTGACGGAAGGCAACGAAGAGGACGTGAAAGCAAGGCAGAATTGCAGGAAACAGATTTCAGGAGGTAGATTCGACTCGCCTTTAAAGCACGTGAAAAGCCGCAAAACATTGACAATGATGCCCTTGGCCAAAAAGGGCGTATGCGTTTTTTCCTGAATATATTCAGGAAAAAACGAATACGCCCTTTTTGGCCAACCAAGCAAGCCGGAAGGGCAAATCAGCGCTACAAAGAAGTCTCGCTTGCCCTCGGTCAAAAGGGCCATGCTGAAAAATGTGTAAAAACCAGAAAAGCAGGACAGGCCATGGAGACATGGGAGCCTTGCTACGCTGATGGGCGGGATGTAAATTGTCAACAGCCACTCTGGAGAAGTGTACGGTGTGTCCTGAAACATGTAATAAACACAGCTTAGAGAGCATAGGGCACTTCCACTCATGGGCGTATAAATTGGGAAAACTAAACATCAACAAGACACAGGCACCACAAAGTTTAGGGCTGCCGTGTTTCCAAGAACCTCCACGTCGGTACACCTTAAATATCCCAAGAAAGAGAAAAATGGATAAAGAAGTTGTGGTACTTAGGCACAATGGAATATCACTCAGCCATGAAATCAATGTCATAAGGCTAGTTAGCAGCATGAGGAGTGGATTTAGGGACGATGATTCTAAGTGAAATAAGTCACACAGAAAAAGACACTTATCCTAAGATATCGCTTATAGAGGGAATGTCAAAATCGCTACACTTGAACTGAATTACAAAACAGAACAGAGTCACACCTTAAAAAGCACACTATGTCTGCTTAACGGGAAAGGTGAGGTGGGGTGATGCATAAAACAAGGGTTTGAAATTAGCTCAGAGACCGTTTCATAAGCCAAATATGTAATAGACAAGGCCACTCCCTGCTCAGTGAACTGGACTCAACACCCCCTAGTCACCGCACAAGAATATATCTGACTAGTAAGAATCTGAAAACCTATGTATTGATATCTCTCTGTAAGTGAATCAAGAGGGTGTAAAGCGGCATAAACACAGCAGGGAAAAGCAGCCAAGACCCATTCTAAACATAAATTACTTAAAAGAACCCACAAAACAAAGACAGTGAAAGAGAGAGAAATTCTTACAAAATCCGTTCAGGGGCTCTGATGCCACCTGGATTGACCATATCTAGACCCACAGCTGGATGAGACATAAGGCTGGACACTCTTGGGGCTGAGAGGATTGGTGAGGTTGGGTGAGCAAACGCAGACCCTTTAAAGTAATACCGTGGGGAACCCACCCCATGGGTCCCAAATCTCCAGGTTCAAGGGCATCTTCCTACATCGAAAACATGCATGGGAAACCCAGATGATGGTACACCGTGTGATCGGGAAAGGTTTCTAAAACGCACCTCATTTCTCCTCTCCTTGTGCTCGGGTTTGCCATTCCAGCCACTTGACTAAACATCTCCCTACTTGGAGAATCAGCACCTTCAATCTCCTGTTTCCTACAGGTTGCAATTTGTCGTGAGCATGAACGGGAAGAGGGGGAACCAACGAGAGACTAGCCTTAGGTGTTGGGACAGGCACAGGTCACTCCATTTTCCCATCAGGAAGAAGAATGAACCACAGGCTCAGCCTGCCCCCCGGAACCAGAATAGGGCCTGAAGCAATCCTGCGCTTTTGCGGCCGGCTCCCAAAAAAGCGAGTTGACAATTGGAGCTCAGGGGCACTGCAATTCACAAACCTGCAGAGTTATAAATGATAACTCCCATCCACAAATATATTGATGGAAGGCAACGAAGAGGACTTGAAAGCAAGGCAGAATTGCAGGAAACAGATTTCAGGAGGTAGATTCGACTCGCCTGTAAAGCACGTGAAAAGCCGCAAAACGTTGACAATGATGCCCTTGGCCAAAAAGGGCGTATGCGTTTTTTCCTGAATATATTCAGGAAAAAACGCATACGCCCTTTTTGGCCAACCAAGCAAGCCGGAAGGGCAAATCAGCGCTACAAAGAAGTCTTGCTTGCCCTCGGTCAAAAGGGCCATGCTGAAAAATGTGTAAAAACCAGAAAACCAGGACAGGCCATGGAGACATGGGAGCCTTGCTACGCTGATGGGCGGGATGTAAATTGCCAACAGCCACTCTGGAGAAGTGTACAGTGTGTCCTGAAACATATAATAAACACAGCTTAGAGAGCATAGGGCACTTCCACTCATGGGCGTATAAATTGGGAAAACTAAACATCAACAAGACACAGGCACCCCAGAGTTTAGGGCTGCTCTGTTTCCATGAACCTCCACGTCGGTACACCTTAAATATCCCAGGAAAGAGAAAAATGGATAAAGAAGTTGTGGTACTTAGGCACAATGGAATATCACTCAGCCATGAAATCAATGTCATAAGGCTAGTTAGCAGCATGAGGAGTGGATTTAGGGACGATGATTCTAAGTGAAATAAGTCACACAGAAAAAGACACTTATCCTAAGATATCGCTTATAGAGGGAATGTCAAAATCGCTACACTTGAACTGAATTACAAAACAGAACAGAGTCACACCTTTAGAAGACACACTATGGCTGCTTAACGGGAAAGGTGAGGTGGGGTGATGCATAAAACAAGGGTTTGTAATTAGCTCAGATACCGTTCCATAAGCCAAATATGTAATAGACAAGACCTACTCCCTGCTCAGTGAACTGGACTCAACACCCCCTAGTCACCGCACAACAATATATCTGACTAGTAAGAATCTGAAAACCTATGTATGGATATCTCTCTGTAAGTGAATCAAGAGGGTGTAAAGCGGCATAAACACAGCAGGGAAAAGCAGCCAAGACCCATTCTAAACATAAATTACTTAAAAGAACCCACAAAACAAAGACAGTGAAAGAGAGAGAAATTCTTACAAAATCCGTTCAGGGGCTCTGATGCCACCTGGATTGACCATATCTAGTCCCACAGCTGGATGAGACATAAGGCTGGACACTCTTGGGGCTGAGAGGATTGGTGAGGTTGGGTGAGCAAACGCAGACCCTTTAAAGTAATACCGCGGGGAACCCACCCCATGGGTCCCAAATCTCCAGGTTCAAGGGCATCTTCCTACATCGAAAACATGCATGGGAAACCCAGATGATGGTACACTGTGTGATCGGGAAAGGTTTCTAAAACGCACCTCATTTCTCCTCTCCTTGTGCTCGGGTTCGCCATTCCAGCCGCTTGACTAAACATCTCCCTACTTGGAGAATCAGCACCTTCAACCTCCTGTTTCGTATAGGTTGCAATTTGTCCTGAGCATGAACGGGAAGAGGGGGAACCAACGAGAGACTAGCCTTAGGTGTTGGGACAGGCACAGGTCACTCCATTTTCCCATCAGGAAGAAGAATGAACCACAGGCTCAGCCTGCCCCCCGGAACCAGAATAGGGCCTGAAGCAATCCTGCGCTTTTGCGGCCGGCTCCCATAAAAGCGAATTGACAAATGGAGCTCAGGGGCACTGCAATTCACAAACCTGCAGAGTTATAAATTATAACTCCCGTCCACAAATATATTGACGGAAGGCAACGAACAGGACTTGAAAGCAAGGCAGAATTGCAGGAAACAGATTTAAGGAGGTAGATTCGACTCGCCTGTAAAGCACCTGAAAAGCCGCAAAACGTTGATAATGATGCCCTTGGCCAAAAAGGGCGTATGCGATTTTTCCTGAATTTATTCAGGAAAAAACGCATACGCCCTTTTTGGCCAACCAAGCAAGCCGGAAGGGCAAATCAGCGCTACAAAGAAGTCTCGCTTTCCATCGATCAAAAGGGCCATGCTGAAAAAAGTGTAAAAACCAGAAAAGCAGGACAGGCCATGGAGACATGGGAGCCTTGCTACGCTGATGGGCGGGATGTAAATTGCCAACAGCCACTCTGGAGAAGTGTACGGTGTGTCCTGAAACATGTAATAAACACAACTTAGAGAGCATAGGGCACTTCCACTCATGGGCGTATAAATTGGGAAAACTAAACATCAACAAGACACAGGCACCACAAAGATTAGGGCTGCCCTGTTTCCATGAACCTCCACGTCGGTACACCTTAAATATCCCAGGAAAGAGAAAAATGGATAAAGAAGTTGTGGTACTTAGGCACAATGGAATATCACTCAGCCATGAAATCAATGTCATAAGGCTAGTTAGCAGCATGAGGAGTGGATTTAGGGACGATGATTCTAAGTGAAATAAGTCACACAGAAAAAGACACTTATCCTAAGATATCGCTTATAGAGGGAATGTCCAAATCGCTACACTTGAACTGAATTACAAAACAGAACAGAGTCACACCTTAAAAAGCACACTATGTCTGCTTAACGGGAAAGGTGAGGTGGGGTGATGCATAAAACAAGGGTTTGAAATTAGCTCAGAGACCGTTTCATAAGCCAAATATGTAATAGACAAGGCCACTCCCTGCTCAGTGAACTGGACTCAACACCCCCTAGTCACCGCACAACAATATATCTGACTAGTAAGAATCTGAAAACCTATGTATGGATATCTCTCTGTAAGTGAATCAAGAGGGTGTAAAGCGGCATAAACACAGCAGGGAAAAGCAGCCAAGACCCATTCTAAACATAAATTACTTAAAAGAACCCACAAAACAAAGACAGTGAAAGAGAGAGAAATTCTTACAAAATCCGTTCAGGGGCTCTGATGCCACCTGGATTGACCATATCTAGTCCCACAGCTGGATGAGACATAAGGCTGGACACTCTTGGGGCTGAGAGGATTGGTGAGGTTGGGTGAGCAAACGCAGACCCTTTAAAGTAATACCGCGGGGAACCCACCCCATGGGTCCCAAATCTCCAGGTTCAAGGGCATCTTCCTACATCGAAAACATGCATGGGAAACCCAGATGATGGTACACCGTGTGATCGGGAAAGGTTTCTAAAACGCACCTCATTTCTCCTCTCCTTGTGCTCGGGTTCGCCATTCCAGCCGCTTGACTAAACATCTCCCTACTTGGAGAATCAGCACCTTCAACCTCCTGTTTCGTACAGGTTGCAATTTGTCCTGAGCATGAACGGGAAGAGGGGGAACCAACGAGAGACTAGCCTTAGGTGTTGGGACAGGCACAGGTCACTCCATTTTCCCATCAGGAAGAAGAATGAACCACAGGCTCAGCCTGCCCCCCGGAACCAGAATAGGGCCTGAAGCAATCCTGCGCTTTTGCAGCCGGCTCCCAAAAAAGCGAGCTGACAAATGGAGCTCAGGGGCACTGCAATTCACAAACCTGCAGAGTTATAAATGATAACTCCCGTCCACAAATATATTGACGGAAGGCAACGAAGAGGACGTGAAAGCAAGGCAGAATTGCAGGAAACAGATTTCAGGAGGTAGATTCGACTCGCCTTTAAAGCACGTGAAAAGCCGCAAAACGTTGACAATGATGCCCTTGGCCAAAAAGGGCGTATGCGTTTTTTCCTGAATATATTCAAGAAAAAACGAATACGCCCTTTTTGGCCAACCAAGCAAGCCGGAAGGGCAAATCAGCGCTACAAAGAAGTCTCGCTTGCCCTCGGTCAAAAGGGCCATGCTGAAAAATGTGTAAAAACCAGAAAAGCAGGACAGGCCATGGAGACATGGGAGCCTTGCTACGCTGATGGGCGGGATGTAAATTGTCAACAGCCACTCTGGAGAAGTGTACGGTGTGTCCTGAAACATGTAATAAACACAGCTTAGAGAGCATAGGGCACTTCCACTCATGGGCGTATAAATTGGGAAAACTAAACATCAACAAGACACAGGCACCACAAAGTTTAGGGCTGCCGTGTTTCCAAGAACCTCCACGTTGGTACACCTTAAATATCCCAAGAAAGAGAAAAATGGATAAAGAACTTGTGGTACTTAGGCACAATGGAATATCACTCAGCCATGAAATCAATGTCATAAGGCTAGTTAGCAGCATGAGGAGTGGATTTAGGGACGATGATTCTAAGTGAAATAAGTCACACAGAAAAAGACACTTATCCTAAGATATCGCTTATAGAGGGAATGTCAAAATCGCTACACTTGAACTGAATTACAAAACAGAACAGAGTCACACCTTAAAAAGCACACTATGTCTGCTTAACGGGAAAGGTGAGGTGGGGTGATGCATAAAACAAGGGTTTGAAATTAGCTCAGAGACCGTTTCATAAGCCAAATATGTAATAGACAAGGCCACTCCCTGCTCAGTGAACTGGACTCAACACCCCCTAGTCACCGCACAACAATATATCTGACTAGTAAGAATCTGAAAACCTATGTATTGATATCTCTCTGTAAGTGAATCAAGAGGGTGTAAAGCGGCATAAACACAGCAGGGAAAAGCAGCCAAGACCCATTTTAAACATAAATTACTTAAAAGAACCCACAAAACAAAGACAGTGAAAGAGAGAGAAATTCTTACAAAATCCGTTCAGGGGCTCTGATGCCACCTGGATTGACCATATCTAGACCCACAGCTGGATGAGACATAAGGCTGGACACTCTTGGGGCTGAGAGGATTGGTGAGGTTGGGTGAGCAAACGCAGACCCTTTAAAGTAATACCGCGGGGAACCCACCCCATGGGTCCCAAATCTCCAGGTTCAAGGGCATCTTCCTACATCGAAAACATGCATGGGAAACCCAGATGATGGTACACCGTGTGATCGGGAAAGGTTTCTAAAACGCACCTCATTTCTCCTCTCCTTGTGCTCGGGTTCGCCATTCCAGCCGCTTGACTAAACATCTCCCTACTTGGAGAATCAGCACCTTCAACCTCCTGTTTCGTACAGGTTGCAATTTGTCCTGAGCATGAACGGGAAGAGGGGGAACCAACGAGAGACTAGCCTTAGGTGTTGGGACAGGCACATGTCACTCCATTTTCCCATCAGGAAGAAGAATGAACCACAGGCTCAGCCTGCCCCCCGGAACCAGAATAGGGCCTGAAGCAATCCTGCGCTTTTGCAGCCGGCTCCCAAAAAAGCGAGTTGACAAATGGAGCTCAGGGGCACTGCAATTCACAAAGCTGCAGAGTTATAAATGATAACTCCCGTCTACAAATATATTGACGGAAGGCAACGAAGATGACGTGAAAGCAAGGCAGAATTGCAGGAAACAGATTTCAGGAGGTAGTTTCGACTCGCCTTTAAAGCACGTGAAAAACCGCAAAACGTTGACAATGATGCCCTTGGCCAAAAAGGGCGTATGCGTTTTTTCCTGAATATATTCAGGAAAAAACGCATACGCCCTTTTTGGCCAACCAAGCAAGCCGGAAGGGCAAATCAGCGCTACAAAAAAGTCTCGCTTGCCATCGGTCCAAAGGGCCATGCTGAAAAAAGTGTAAAAACCAGAAAAGCAGGACAGGCCATGGAGACATGGGAGCCTTGCTACGCTGATGGGCGGGATGTAAATTGCCAACAGCCACTCTGGAGAAGTGTACGGTGTGTCCTGAAATATGTAATAAACACAACTTAGAGAGCATAGGGCACTTCCACTCATGGGCGTATAAATTGGGAAAACTAAACATCAACAAGACACAGGCACCCCAGAGTTTAGGGCTGCTCTGTGTCCATGAACCTCCACGTCGGTACACATTAAATATCCCAGGAAAGAGAAAAATGGATAAAGAAGTTGTGGTACTTAGGCACAATGGAATATCACTCAGCCATGAAATCAATGTCATAAGGCTAGTTAGCAGCATGAGGAGTGGATTTAGGGACGATGATTCTAAGTGAAATAAGTCACACAGAAAAAGACACTTATCCTAAGATATCGCTTATAGAGGGAATGTCAAAATCGCTACACTTGAACTGAATAACAAAACAGTACAGAGTCACACCGTTAGAAGACACACTATGGCTGCTTAACGGGAAAGGTGAGGTGGGGTGATGCATAAAATAAGGGTTTGTAATTAGCTCAGAGACCGTTCCATAAGCCAAATATGTAATAGACAAGACCTACTCCCTGCTCAGTGAACTGGACTCAACACCCCCTAGTCACCGCACAACAATATATTTGACTAGTAATAATCTGAAAACCTATGTATTGATATCTCTCTGTAAGTGAATCAAGAGGGTGTAAAGCGGCATAAACACAGCAGGGAAAAGCAGCCAAGACCCATTCTAAACATAAATTACTTAAAAGAACCCACAAAACAAAGACAGTGAAAGAGAGAGAAATTCTTACAAAATCCGTTCAGGGGCTCTGATGCCACCTTGATTGACCATATCTAGACCCACAGCTGGATGAGACATAAGGCTGGACACTCTTGGGGCTGAGAGGATTGGTGAGGTTGGGTGAGCAAACGCAGACCCTTTAAAGTAATACCGCGGGGTACCCACCCCATGGGTCCCAAATCTCCAGGTTCAAGGGCATCTTCCTACATCGAAAACATGCATGGGAAACCCAGATGATGGTACACCGTGTGATCGGGAAAGGTTTCTAAAACGCACCTCATTTCTCCTCTCCTTGTGCTCAGGTTCGCCATTCCAGCCCCTTGACTAAACATCTCCCTACTTGGAGAATCAGCACCTTCAACCTCCTGTTTCGTACAGGTTGCAATTTGTCCTGAGCATGAACGGGAAGAGGGGGAACCAACGAGAGACTAGCCTTAGGTGTTGGGACAGGCACAGGTCACTCCATTTTCCCATCAGGAAGAAAAATGAACCACAGGCTCAGCCTGCCCCCCGGAACCAGAATAGGGCCTGAAGCAATCCTGCGCTTTTGCGGCCGGCTCCCAAAAAAGCGAGTTGACAAATGGAGCTCAGGGGCACTGCAATTCACAAACCTGCAGAGTTATAAATGATAACTCCCGTCCACAAATATATTGACGGAAGGCAACGAAGAGGACGTGAAAGCAAGGCAGAATTGCAGGAAACAGATTTCAGGAGGTAGATTCGACTCGCCTTTAAAGCACGTGAAAAGCCGCAAAACATTGACAATGATGCCCTTGGCCAAAAAGGGCGTATGCGTTTTTTCCTGAATATATTCAGGAAAAAACGAATACGCCCTTTTTGGCCAACCAAGCAAGCCGGAAGGGCAAATCAGCGCTACAAAGAAGTCTCGCTTGCCCTCGGTCAAAAGGGCCATGCTGAAAAATGTGTAAAAACCAGAAAAGCAGGACAGGCCATGGAGACATGGGAGCCTTGCTACGCTGATGGGCGGGATGTAAATTGTCAACAGCCACTCTGGAGAAGTGTACGGTGTGTCCTGAAACATGTAATAAACACAGCTTAGAGAGCATAGGGCACTTCCACTCATGGGCGTATAAATTGGGAAAACTAAACATCAACAAGACACAGGCACCACAAAGTTTAGGGCTGCCGTGTTTCCAAGAACCTCCACGTCGGTACACCTTAAATATCCCAAGAAAGAGAAAAATGGATAAAGAAGTTGTGGTACTTAGGCACAATGGAATATCACTCAGCCATGAAATCAATGTCATAAGGCTAGTTAGCAGCATGAGGAGTGGATTTAGGGACGATGATTCTAAGTGAAATAAGTTACACAGAAAAAGACACTTATCCTAAGATATCGCTTATAGAGGGAATGTCAAAATCGCTACACTTGAACTGAATTACAAAACAGAACAGAGTCACACCTTAAAAAGCACACTATGTCTGCTTAACGGGAAAGGTGAGGTGGGGTGATGCATAAAACAAGGGTTTGAAATTAGCTCAGAGACCGTTTCATAAGCCAAATATGTAATAGACAAGGCCACTCCCTGCTCAGTGAACTGGACTCAACACCCCCTAGTCACCGCACAAGAATATATCTGACTAGTAAGAATCTGAAAACCTATGTATTGATATCTCTCTGTAAGTGAATCAAGAGGGTGTAAAGCGGCATAAACACAGCAGGGAAAAGCAGCCAAGACCCATTCTAAACATAAATTACTTAAAAGAACCCACAAAACAAAGACAGTGAAAGAGAGAGAAATTCTTACAAAATCCGTTCAGGGGCTCTGATGCCACCTGGATTGACCATATCTAGACCCACAGCTGGATGAGACATAAGGCTGGACACTCTTGGGGCTGAGAGGATTGGTGAGGTTGGGTGAGCAAACGCAGACCCTTTAAAGTAATACCGCGGGGAACCCACCCCATGGGTCCCAAATCTCCAGGTTCAAGGGCATCTTCCTACATCGAAAACATGCATGGGAAACCCAGATGATGGTACACCGTGTGATCGGGAAAGGTTTCTAAAACGCACCTCATTTCTCCTCTCCTTGTGCTCGGGTTTGCCATTCCAGCCACTTGACTAAACATCTCCCTACTTGGAGAATCAGCACCTTCAATCTCCTGTTTCCTACAGGTTGCAATTTGTCCTGAGCATGAACGGGAAGAGGGGGAACCAACGAGAGACTAGCCTTAGGTGTTGGGACAGGCACAGGTCACTCCATTTTCCCATCAGGAAGAAGAATGAACCACAGGCTCAGCCTGCCCCCCGGAACCAGAATAGGGCCTGAAGCAATCCTGCGCTTTTGCGGCCGGCTCCCAAAAAAGCGAGTTGACAATTGGAGCTCAGGGGCACTGCAATTCACAAACCTGCAGAGTTATAAATGATAACTCCCATCCACAAATATATTGATGGAAGGCAACGAAGAGGACTTGAAAGCAAGGCAGAATTGCAGGAAACAGATTTCAGGAGGTAGATTCGACTCGCCTGTAAAGCACGTGAAAAGCCGCAAAACGTTGACAATGATGCCCTTGGCCAAAAAGGGCGTATGCGTTTTTTCCTGAATATATTCAGGAAAAAACGCATACGCCCTTTTTGGCCAACCAAGCAAGCCGGAAGGGCAAATCAGCGCTACAAAGAAGTCTTGCTTGCCCTCGGTCAAAAGGGCCATGCTGAAAAATGTGTAAAAACCAGAAAACCAGGACAGGCCATGGAGACATGGGAGCCTTGCTACGCTGATGGGCGGGATGTAAATTGCCAACAGCCACTCTGGAGAAGTGTACAGTGTGTCCTGAAACATATAATAAACACAGCTTAGAGAGCATAGGGCACTTCCACTCATGGGCGTATAAATTGGGAAAACTAAACATCAACAAGACACAGGCACCCCAGAGTTTAGGGCTGCTCTGTTTCCATGAACCTCCACGTCGGTACACCTTAAATATCCCAGGAAAGAGAAAAATGGATAAAGAAGTTGTGGTACTTAGGCACAATGGAATATCACTCAGCCATGAAATCAATGTCATAAGGCTAGTTAGCAGCATGAGGAGTGGATTTAGGGACGATGATTCTAAGTGAAATAAGTCACACAGAAAAAGACACTTATCCTAAGATATCGCTTATAGAGGGAATGTCAAAATCGCTACACTTGAACTGAATTACAAAACAGAACAGAGTCACACCTTTAGAAGACACACTATGGCTGCTTAACGGGAAAGGTGAGGTGGGGTGATGCATAAAACAAGGGTTTGTAATTAGCTCAGATACCGTTCCATAAGCCAAATATGTAATAGACAAGACCTACTCCCTGCTCAGTGAACTGGACTCAACACCCCCTAGTCACCGCACAACAATATATCTGACTAGTAAGAATCTGAAAACCTATGTATGGATATCTCTCTGTAAGTGAATCAAGAGGGTGTAAAGCGGCATAAACACAGCAGGGAAAAGCAGCCAAGACCCATTCTAAACATAAATTACTTAAAAGAACCCACAAAACAAAGACAGTGAAAGAGAGAGAAATTCTTACAAAATCCGTTCAGGGGCTCTGATGCCACCTGGATTGACCATATCTAGTCCCACAGCTGGATGAGACATAAGGCTGGACACTCTTGGGGCTGAGAGGATTGGTGAGGTTGGGTGAGCAAACGCAGACCCTTTAAAGTAATACCGCGGGGAACCCACCCCATGGGTCCCAAATCTCCAGGTTCAAGGGCATCTTCCTACATCGAAAACATGCATGGGAAACCCAGATGATGGTACACTGTGTGATCGGGAAAGGTTTCTAAAACGCACCTCATTTCTCCTCTCCTTGTGCTCGGGTTCGCCATTCCAGCCGCTTGACTAAACATCTCCCTACTTGGAGAATCAGCACCTTCAACCTCCTGTTTCGTATAGGTTGCAATTTGTCCTGAGCATGAACGGGAAGAGGGGGAACCAACGAGAGACTAGCCTTAGGTGTTGGGACAGGCACAGGTCACTCCATTTTCCCATCAGGAAGAAGAATGAACCACAGGCTCAGCCTGCCCCCCGGAACCAGAATAGGGCCTGAAGCAATCCTGCGCTTTTGCGGCCGGCTCCCATAAAAGCGAATTGACAAATGGAGCTCAGGGGCACTGCAATTCACAAACCTGCAGAGTTATAAATTATAACTCCCGTCCACAAATATATTGACGGAAGGCAACGAACAGGACTTGAAAGCAAGGCAGAATTGCAGGAAACAGATTTAAGGAGGTAGATTCGACTCGCCTGTAAAGCACCTGAAAAGCCGCAAAACGTTGACAATGATGCCCTTGGCCAAAAAGGGCGTATGCGATTTTTCCTGAATTTATTCAGGAAAAAACGCATACGCCCTTTTTGGCCAACCATGCAAGCCGGAAGGGCAAATCAGCGCTACAAAGAAGTCTCGCTTTCCATCGATCAAAAGGGCCATGCTGAAAAAAGTGTAAAAACCAGAAAAGCAGGACAGGCCATGGAGACATGGGAGCCTTGCTACGCTGATGGGCGGGATGTAAATTGCCAACAGCCACTCTGGAGAAGTGTACGGTGTGTCCTGAAACATGTAATAAACACAACTTAGAGAGCATAGGGCACTTCCACTCATGGGCGTATAAATTGGGAAAACTAAACATCAACAAGACACAGGCACCACAAAGATTAGGGCTGCCCTGTTTCCATGAACCTCCACGTCGGTACACCTTAAATATCCCAGGAAAGAGAAAAATGGATAAAGAAGTTGTGGTACTTAGGCACAATGGAATATCACTCAGCCATGAAATCAATGTCATAAGGCTAGTTAGCAGCATGAGGAGTGGATTTAGGGACGATGATTCTAAGTGAAATAAGTCACACAGAAAAAGACACTTATCCTAAGATATCGCTTATAGAGGGAATGTCCAAATCGCTACACTTGAACTGAATTACAAAACAGAACAGAGTCACACCTTAAAAAGCACAATATGTCTGCTTAACGGGAAAGGTGAGGTGGGGTGATGCATAAAACAAGGGTTTGAAATTAGCTCAGAGACCGTTTCATAAGCCAAATATGTAATAGACAAGGCCACTCCCTGCTCAGTGAACTGGACTCAACACCCCCTAGTCACCGCACAAGAATATATCTGACTAGTAAGAATCTGAAAACCTATGTATGGATATCTCTCTGTAAGTGAATCAAGAGGGTGTAAAGCGGCATAAACACAGCAGGGAAAAGCAGCCAAGACCCATTCTAAACATAAATTACTTAAAAGAACCCACAAAACAAAGACAGTGAAAGAGAGAGAAATTCTTACAAAATCCGTTCAGGGGCTCTGATGCCACCTGGATTGACCATATCTAGTCCCACAGCTGGATGAGACATAAGGCTGGACACTCTTGGGGCTGAGAGGATTGGTGAGGTTGGGTGAGCAAACGCAGACCCTTTAAAGTAATACCGCGGGGAACCCACCCCATGGGTCCCAAATCTCCAGGTTCAAGGGCATCTTCCTACATCGAAAACATGCATGGGAAACCCAGATGATGGTACACCGTGTGATCGGGAAAGGTTTCTAAAACGCACCTCATTTCTCCTCTCCTTGTGCTCGGGTTCGCCATTCCAGCCGCTTGACTAAACATCTCCCTACTTGGAGAATCAGCACCTTCAACCTCCTGTTTCGTACAGGTTGCAATTTGTCCTGAGCATGAACGGGAAGAGGGGGAACCAACGAGAGACTAGCCTTAGGTGTTGGGACAGGCACAGGTCACTCCATTTTCCCATCAGGAAGAAGAATGAACCACAGGCTCAGCCTGCCCCCCGGAACCAGAATAGGGCCTGAAGCAATCCTGCGCTTTTGCGGCCGGCTCCCAAAAAAGCGAGTTGACAATTGGAGCTCAGGGGCACTGCAATTCACAAACCTGCAGAGTTATAAATGATAACTCCCATCCACAAATATATTGATGGAAGGCAACGAAGAGGACTTGAAAGCAAGGCAGAATTGCAGGAAACAGATTTCAGGAGGTAGATTCGACTCGCCTGTAAAGCACGTGAAAAGCCGCAAAACGTTGACAATGATGCCCTTGGCCAAAAAGGGCGTATGCGTTTTTTCCTGAATATATTCAGGAAAAAACGCATACGCCCTTTTTGGCCAACCAAGCAAGCCGGAAGGGCAAATCAGCGCTACAAAGAAGTCTTGCTTGCCCTCGGTCAAAAGGGCCATGCTGAAAAATGTGTAAAAACCAGAAAAGCAGGACAGGCCATGGAGACATGGGAGCCTTGCTACGCTGATGGGCGGGATGTAAATTGCCAACAGCCACTCTGGAGAAGTGTACAGTGTGTCCTGAAACATATAATAAACACAGCTTAGAGAGCATAGGGCACTTCCACTCATGGGCGTATAAATTGGGAAAACTAAACATCAACAAGACACAGGCACCCCAGAGTTTAGGGCTGCTCTGTTTCCATGAACCTCCACGTCGGTACACCTTAAATATCCCAGGAAAGAGAAAAATGGATAAAGAAGTTGTGGTACTTAGGCACAATGGAATATCACTCAGCCATGAAATCAATGTCATAAGGCTAGTTAGCAGCATGAGGAGTGGATTTAGGGACGATGATTCTAAGTGAAATAAGTCACACAGAAAAAGACACTTATCCTAAGATATCGCTTATAGAGGGAATGTCAAAATCGCTACACTTGAACTGAATTACAAAACAGAACAGAGTCACACCTTTAGAAGACACACTATGGCTGCTTAACGGGAAAGTGAGGTGGGGTGATGCATAAAACAAGGGTTTGTAATTAGCTCAGATACCGTTCCATAAGCCAAATATGTAATAGACAAGACCTACTCCCTGCTCAGTGAACTGGACTCAACACCCCCTAGTCACCGCACAACAATATATCTGACTAGTAAGAATCTGAAAACCTATGTATGGATATCTCTCTGTAAGTGAATCAAGAGGGTGTAAAGCGGCATAAACACAGCAGGGAAAAGCAGCCAAGACCCATTCTAAACATAAATTACTTAAAAGAACCCACAAAACAAAGACAGTGAAAGAGAGAGAAATTCTTACAAAATCCGTTCAGGGGCTCTGATGCCACCTGGATTGACCATATCTAGTCCCACAGCTGGATGAGACATAAGGCTGGACACTCTTGGGGCTGAGAGGATTGGTGAGGTTGGGTGAGCAAACGCAGACCCTTTAAAGTAATACCGCGGGGAACCCACCCCATGGGTCCCAAATCTCCAGGTTCAAGGGCATCTTCCTACATCGAAAACATGCATGGGAAACCCAGATGATGGTACACCGTGTGATCGGGAAAGGTTTCTAAAACGCACCTCATTTCTCCTCTCCTTGTGCTCGGGTTCGCCATTCCAGCCGCTTGACTAAACATCTCCCTACTTGGAGAATCAGCACCTTCAACCTCCTGTTTCGTACAGGTTGCAATTTGTCCTGAGCATGAACGGGAAGAGGGGGAACCAACGAGAGACTAGCCTTAGGTGTTGGGACAGGCACAGGTCACTCCATTTTCCCATCAGGAAGAAGAATGAACCACAGGCTCAGCCTGCCCCCCGGAACCAGAATAGGGCCTGAAGCAATCCTCCGCTTTTGCGGCCGGCTCCCATAAAAGCGAATTGACAAATGGAGCTCAGGGGCACTGCAATTCACAAACCTGCAGAGTTATAAATTATAACTCCCGTCCACAAATATATTGACGGAAGGCAACGAACAGGACTTGAAAGCAAGGCAGAATTGCAGGAAACAGATTTAAGGAGGTAGATTCGACTCGCCTGTAAAGCACGTGAAAAGCCGCAAAACGTTGACAATGATGCCCTTGGCCAAAACGGGCGTATGCGATTTTTCCTGAATTTATTCAGGAAAAAACGCATACGCCCGTTTTGGCCAACCAAGCAAGCCGGAAGGGCAAATCAGCGCTACAAAGAAGTCTCGCTTTCCATCGGTCAAAAGGGCCATGCTGAAAAAAGTGTAAAAACCAGAAAAGCAGGACAGGCCATGGAGACATGGGAGCCTTGCTACGCTGATGGGCGGGATGTAAATTGCCAACAGCCACTCTGGAGAAGTGTACGGTGTGTCCTGAAACATGTAATAAACACAACTTAGAGAGCATAGGGCACTTCCACTCATGGGCGTATAAATTGGGAAAACTAAACATCAACAAGACACAGGCACCACAAAGATTAGGGCTGCCCTGTTTCCATGAACCTCCACGTCGGTACACCTTAAATATCCCAAGAAAGAGAAAAATGGATAAAGAAGTTGTGGTACTTAGGCACAATGGAATATCACTCAGCCATGAAATCAATGTCATAAGGCTAGTTAGCAGCATGAGGAGTGGATTTAGGGACGATGATTCTAAGTGAAATAAGTCACACAGAAAAAGACACTTATCCTAAGATATCGCTTATAGAGGGAATGTCCAAATCGCTACACTTGAACTGAATTACAAAACAGAACAGAGTCACACCTTAAAAAGCACACTATGTCTGCTTAACGGGAAAGGTGAGGTGGGGTGATGCATAAAACAAGGGTTTGAAATTAGCTCAGAGACCGTTTCATAAGCCAAATATGTAATAGACAAGGCCACTCCCTGCTCAGTGAACTGGACTCAACACCCCCTAGTCACCGCACAAGAATATATCTGACTAGTAAGAATCTGAAAACCTATGTATGGATATCTCTCTGTAAGTGAATCAAGAGGGTGTAAAGCGGCATAAACACAGCAGGGAAAAGCAGCCAAGACCCATTCTAAACATAAATTACTTAAAAGAACCCACAAAACAAAGACAGTGAAAGAGAGAGAAATTCTTACAAAATCCGTTCAGGGGCTCTGATGCCACCTGGATTGACCATATCTAGTCCCACAGCTGGATGAGACATAAGGCTGGACACTCTTGGGGCTGAGAGGATTGGTGAGGTTGGGTGAGCAAACGCAGACCCTTTAAAGTAATACCGCGGGGAACCCACCCCATGGGTCCCAAATCTCCAGGTTCAAGGGCATCTTCCTACATCGAAAACATGCATGGGAAACCCAGATGATGGTACACCGTGTGATCGGGAAAGGTTTCTAAAACGCACCTCATTTCTCCTCTCCTTGTGCTCGGGTTCGCCATTCCAGCCGCTTGACTAAACATCTCCCTACTTGGAGAATCAGCACCTTCAACCTCCTGTTTCGTACAGGTTGCAATTTGTCCTGAGCATGAACGGGAAGAGGGGGAACCAATGAGAGACTAGCCTTAGGTGTTGGGACAGGCACAGGTCACTCCATTTTCCCATCAGGAAGAAGAATGAACCACAGGCTCAGCCTGCCCCCCGGAACCAGAATAGGGCCTGAAGCAATCCTGCGCTTTTGCGGCCGGCTCCCAAAAAAGCGAGTTGACAATAGGAGCTCAGGGGCACTGCAATTCACAAACCTGCAGAGTTATAAATGATAACTCCCATCCACAAATATATTGATGGAAGGCAACGAAGAGGACTTGAAAGCAAGGCAGAATTGCAGGAAACAGATTTCAGGAGGTAGATTCGACTCGCCTGTAAAGCACGTGAAAAGCCGCAAAACGTTGACAATGATGCCCTTGGCCAAAAAGGGCGTATGCGTTTTTTCCTGAATATATTCAGGAAAAAACGCATACGCCCTTTTTGGCCAACCAAGCAAGCCGGAAGGGCAAATCAGCGCTACAAAGAAGTCTTGCTTGCCCTCGGTCAAAAGGGCCATGCTGAAAAATGTGTAAAAACCAGAAAAGCAGGACAGGCCATGGAGACATGGGAGCCTTGCTACGCTGATGGGCGGGATGTAAATTGCCAACAGCCACTCTGGAGAAGTGTACAGTGTGTCCTGAAATATATAATAAACACAGCTTAGAGAGCATAGGGCACTTCCACTCATGGGCGTATAAATTGGGAAAACTAAACATCAACAAGACACAGGCACCACAAAGTTTAGGGCTGCCGTGTTTCCAAGAACCTCCACGTCGGTACACCTTAAATATCCCAAGAAAGAGAAAAATGGATAAAGAACTTGTGGTACTTAGGCACAATGGAATATCACTCAGCCATGAAATCAATGTCATAAGGCTAGTTAGCAGCATGAGGAGTGGATTTAGGGACGATGATTCTAAGTGAAATAAGTCACACAGAAAAAGACACTTATCCTAAGATATCGCTTATAGAGGGAATGTCAAAATCGCTACACTTGAACTGAATTACAAAACAGAACAGAGTCACACCTTAAAAAGCACACTATGTCTGCTTAACGGGAAAGGTGAGGTGGGGTGATGCATAAAACAAGGGTTTGAAATTAGCTCAGAGACCGTTTCATAAGCCAAATATGTAATAGACAAGGCCACTCCCTGCTCAGTGAACTGGACTCAACACCCCCTAGTCACCGCACAAGAATATATCTGACTAATAAGAATCTGAAAACCTATGTATTGATATCTCTCTGTAAGTGAATCAAGAGGGTGTAAAGCGGCATAAACACAGCAGGGAAAAGCAGCCAAGACCCATTCTAAACATAAATTACTTAAAAGAACCCACAAAACAAAGACAGTGAAAGAGAGAGAAATTCTTACAAAATCCGTTCAGGGGCTCTGATGCCACCTGGATTGACCATATCTAGACCCACAGCTGGATGAGACATAAGGCTGGACACTCTTGGGGCTGAGAAGATTGGTGAGGTTGGGTGAGCAAACGCAGACCCTTTAAAGTAATACCGTGGGGAACCCACCCCATGGGTCCCAAATCTCCAGGTTCAAGGGCATCTTCCTACATCGAAAACATGCATGGGAAACCCAGATGATGGTACACCGTGTGATCGGGAAAGGTTTCTAAAACGCACCTCATTTCTCCTCTCCTTGTGCTCGGGTTTGCCATTCCAGCCACTTGACTAAACATCTCCCTACTTGGAGAATCAGCACCTTCAATCTCCTGTTTCGTACAGGTTGCAATTTGTCCTGAGCATGAACGGGAAGAGGGGGAACCAACGAGAGACTAGCCTTAGGTGTTGGGACAGGCACAGGTCACTCCATTTTCCCATCAGGAAGAAGAATGAACCACAGGCTCAGCCTGCCCCCCGGAACCAGAATAGGGCCTGAAGCAATCCTGCGCTTTTGCGGCCGGCTCCCAAAAAAGCGAGTTGACAATTGGAGCTCAGGGGCACTGCAATTCACAAACCTGCAGAGTTATAAATGATAACTCCCATCCACAAATATATTGATGGAAGGCAACGAAGAGGACTTGAAAGCAAGGCAGAATTGCAGGAAACAGATTTCAGGGGGTAGATTCGACTCGCCTGTAAAGCACGTGAAAAGCCGCAAAACGTTGACAATGATGCCCTTGGCCAAAAAGGGCGTATGCGTTTTTTCCTGAATATATTCAGGAAAAAACGCATACGCCCTTTTTGGCCAACCAAGCAAGCCGGAAGGGCAAATCAGCGCTACAAAGAAGTCTTGCTTGCCCTCGGTCAAAAGGGCCATGCTGAAAAATGTGTAAAAACCAGAAAACCAGGACAGGCCATGGAGACATGGGAGCCTTGCTACGCTGATGGGCGGGATGTAAATTGCCAACAGCCACTCTGGAGAAGTGTACAGTGTGTCCTGAAACATATAATAAACACAGCTTAGAGAGCATAGGGCACTTCCACTCATGGGCGTATAAATTGGGAAAACTAAACATCAACAAGACACAGGCACCCCAGAGTTTAGGGCTGCTCTGTTTCCATGAACCTCCACGTCGGTACACCTTAAATATCCCAGGAAAGAGAAAAATGGATAAAGAAGTTGTGGTACTTAGGCACAATGGAATATCACTCAGCCATGAAATCAATGTCATAAGGCTAGTTAGCAGCATGAGGAGTGGATTTAGGGACGATGATTCTAAGTGAAATAAGTCACACAGAAAAAGACACTTATCCTAAGATATCGCTTATAGAGGGAATGTCAAAATCGCTACACTTGAACTGAATTACAAAACAGAACAGAGTCACACCTTAAAAAGCACACTATGTCTGCTTAACGGGAAAGGTGAGGTGGGGTGATGCATAAAACAAGGGTTTGAAATTAGCTCAGAGACCGTTTCATAAGCCAAATATGTAATAGACAAGGCCACTCCCTGCTCAGTGAACTGGACTCAACACCCCCTAGTCACCGCACAACAATATATCTGACTAGTAAGAATCTGAAAACCTATGTATTGATATCTCTCTGTAAGTGAATCAAGAGGGTGTAAAGCGGCATAAACACAGCAGGGAAAAGCAGCCAAGACCCATTCTAAACATAAATTACTTAAAAGAACCCACAAAACAAAGACAGTGAAAGAGAGAGAAATTCTTACAAAATCCGTTCAGGGGCTCTGATGCCACCTGGATTGACCATATCTAGTCCCACAGCTGGATGAGACATAAGGCTGGACACTCTTGGGGCTGAGAGGATTGGTGAGGTTGGGTGAGCAAACGCAGACCCTTTAAAGTAATACCGCGGGGAACCCACCCCATGGGTCACAAATCTCCAGGTTCAAGGGCATCTTCCTACATCGAAAACATGCATGGGAAACCCAGATGATGGTACACCGTGTGATCGGGAAAGGTTTCTAAAACGCACCTCTTTTCTCCTCTCCTTGTGCTCAGGTTCGCCATTCCAGCCCCTTGACTAAACATCTCCCTACTTGGAGAATCAGCACCTTCAACCTCCTGTTTCGTACAGGTTGCAATTTGTCCTGAGCATGAACGGGAAGAGGGGGAACCAACGAGAGACTAGCCTTAGGTGTTGGGACAGGCACAGGTCACTCCATTTTCCCATCAGGAAGAAGAATGAACCACAGGCTCAGCCTGCCCCCCGGAACCAGAATAGGGCCTGAAGCAATCCTGCGCTTTTGCGGCCGGCTCCCAAAAAAGCGAGTTGACAATTGGAGCTCAGGGGCACTGCAATTCACAAACCTGCAGAGTTATAAATGATAACTCCCGTCCACAAATATATTGACGGAAGGCAACGAAGAGGACGTGAAAGCAAGGCAGAATTGCAGGAAACAGATTTCAGGAGGTAGATTCGACTCGCCTTTAAAGCACGTGAAAAGCCGCAAAACGTTGACAATGATGCCCTTGGCCAAAAAGGGCGTATGCGTTTTTTCCTGAATATATTCAGGAAAAAACGAATACGCCCTTTTTGGCCAACCAAGCAAGCCGGAAGGGCAAATCAGCGCTACAAAGAAGTCTCGCTTGCCCTCGGTCAAAAGGGCCATGCTGAAAAATGTGTAAAAACCAGAAAAGCAGGACAGGCCATGGAGACATGGGAGCCTTGCTACGCTGATGGGCGGGATGTAAATTGTCAACAGCCACTCTGGAGAAGTGTACGGTGTGTCCTGAAACATGTAATAAACACAGCTTAGAGAGCATAGGGCACTTCCACTCATGGGCGTATAAATTGGGAAAACTAAACATCAACAAGACACAGGCACCACAAAGATTAGGGCTGCCGTGTTTCCAAGAACCTCCACGTCGGTACACCTTAAATATCCCAAGAAAGAGAAAAATGGATAAAGAACTTGTGGTACTTAGGCACAATGGAATATCACTCAGCCATGAAATCAATGTCATAAGGCTAGTTAGCAGCATGAGGAGTGGATTTAGGGACGATGATTCTAAGTGAAATAAGTCACACAGAAAAAGACACTTATCCTAAGATATCGCTTATAGAGGGAATGTCCAAATCGCTACACTTGAACTGAATTACAAAACAGAACAGAGTCACACCTTAAAAAGCACACTATGTCTGCTTAACGGGAAAGGTGAGGTGGGGTGATGCATAAAACAAGGGTTTGAAATTAGCTCAGAGACCGTTTCATAAGCCAAATATGTAATAGACAAGGCCACTCCCTGCTCAGTGAACTGGACTCAACACCCCCTAGTCACCGCACAACAATATATCTGACTAGTAAGAATCTGAAAACCTATGTATTGATATCTCTCTGTAAGTGAATCAAGAGGGTGTAAAGCGGCATAAACACAGCAGGGAAAAGCAGCCAAGACCCATTCTAAACATAAATTACTTAAAAGAACCCACAAAACAAAGACAGTGAAAGAGAGAGAAATTCTTACAAAATCCGTTCAGGGGCTCTGATGCCACCTGGATTGACAATATCTAGACCCACAGCTGGATGAGACATAAGGCTGGACACTCTTGGGGCTGAGAGGATTGGTGAGGTTGGGTGAGCAAACGCAGACCCTTTAAAGTAATACCGCGGGGAACCCACCCCATGGGTCCCAAATCTCCAGGTTCAAGGGCATCTTCCTACATCGAAAACATGCATGGGAAACCCAGATGATGGTACACCGTGTGATCGGGAAAGGTTTCTAAAACGCACCTCATTTCTCCTCTCCTTGTGCTCGGGTTCGCCATTCCAGCCGCTTGACTAAACATCTCCCTACTTGGAGAATCAGCACCTTCAACCTCCTGTTTCGTACAGGTTGCAATTTGTCCTGAGCATGAACGGGAAGAGGGGGAACCAACGAGAGACTAGCCTTAGGTGTTGGGACAGGCACAGGTCACTCCATTTTCCCATCAGGAAAAAGAATGAACCACAGGCTCAGCCTGCCCCCCGGAACCAGAATAGGGCCTGAAGCAATCCTGCGCTTTTGCGGCCGGCTCCCAAAAAAGCGAGTTGACAATTGGAGCTCAGGGGCACTGCAATTCACAAACCTGCAGAGTTATAAATGATAACTCCCATCCACAAATATATTGATGGAAGGCAACGAAGAGGACTTGAAAGCAAGGCAGAATTGCAGGAAACAGATTTCAGA
Source organism: Eubalaena glacialis (assembly GCF_028564815.1). Taxonomy (NCBI): domain Eukaryota; kingdom Metazoa; phylum Chordata; class Mammalia; order Artiodactyla; family Balaenidae; genus Eubalaena; species Eubalaena glacialis. The sequence continues at coordinate 342,629 of NW_026871258.1, forward strand.
AGGTAGATTCGACTCGCCTGTAAAGCACGTGAAAAGCCGCAAAACGTTGACAATGATGCCCTTGGCCAAAAAGGGCGTATGCGTTTTTTCCTGAATATATTCAGGAAAAAACGCATACGCCCTTTTTGGCCAACCAAGCAAGCCGGAAGGGCAAATCAGCGCTACAAAGAAGTCTTGCTTGCCCTCGGTCAAAAGGGCCATGCTGAAAAATGTGTAAAAACCAGAAAAGCAGGACAGGCCATGGAGACATGGGAGCCTTGCTACGCTGATGGGCGGGATGTAAATTGCCAACAGCCACTCTGGAGAAGTGTACAGTGTGTCCTGAAACATATAATAAACACAGCTTAGAGAGCATAGGGCACTTCCACTCATGGGCGTATAAATTGGGAAAACTAAACATCAACAAGACACAGGCACCCCAGAGTTTAGGGCTGCTCTGTTTCCATGAACCTCCACGTCGGTACACCTTAAATATCCCAGGAAAGAGAAAAATGGATAAAGAAGTTGTGGTACTTAGGCACAATGGAATATCACTCAGCCATGAAATCAATGTCATAAGGCTAGTTAGCAGCATGAGGAGTGGATTTAGGGATGATGATTCTAAGTGAAATAAGTCACACAGAAAAAGACACTTATCCTAAGATATCGCTTATAGAGGGAATGTCAAAATCGCTACACTTGAACTGAATTACAAAACAGAACAGAGTCACACCTTTAGAAGACACACTATGTCTGCTTAACGGGAAAGGTGAGGTGGGGTGATGCATAAAACAAGGGTTTGTAATTAGCTCAGATACCGTTCCATAAGCCAAATATGTAATAGACAAGACCTACTCCCTGCTCAGTGAACTGGACTCAACACCCCCTAGTCACCGCACAACAATATATCTGACTAGTAAGAATCTGAAAACCTATGTATTGATATCTCTCTGTAAGTGAATCAAGAGGGTGTAAAGCGGCATAAACACAGCAGGGAAAAGCAGCCAAGACCCATTCTAAACATAAATTACTTAAAAGAACCCACAAAACAAAGACAGTGAAAGAGAGAGAAATTCTTACAAAATCCGTTCAGGGGCTCTGATGCCACCTGGATTGACCATATCTAGTCCCACAGCTGGATGAGACATAAGGCTGGACACTCTTGGGGCTGAGAGGATTGGTGAGGTTGGGTGAGCAAACGCAGACCCTTTAAAGTAATACCGCGGGGAACCCACCCCATGGGTCCCAAATCTCCAGGTTCAAGGGCATCTTCCTACATCGAAAACATGCATGGGAAACCCAGATGATGGTACACCGTGTGATCGGGAAAGGTTTCTAAAACGCACCTCATTTCTCCTCTCCTTGTGCTCGGGTTCGCCATTCCAGCCGCTTGACTAAACATCTCCCTACTTGGAGAATCAGCACCTTCAACCTCCTGTTTCGTACAGGTTGCAATTTGTCCTGAGCATGAACGGGAAGAGGGGGAACCAACGAGAGACTAGCCTTAGGTGTTGGGACAGGCACAGGTCACTCCATTTTCCCATCAGGAAAAAGAATGAACCACAGGCTCAGCCTGCCCCCCGGAACCAGAATAGGGCCTGAAGCAATCCTGCGCTTTTGCGGCCGGCTCCCAAAAAAGCGAGTTGACAATTGGAGCTCAGGGGCACTGCAATTCACAAACCTGCAGAGTTATAAATGATAACTCCCATCCACAAATATATTGATGGAAGGCAACGAAGAGGACTTGAAAGCAAGGCAGAATTGCAGGAAACAGATTTCAGAAGGTAGATTCGACTCGCCTGTAAAGCACGTGAAAAGCCGCAAAACGTTGACAATGATGCCCTTGGCCAAAAAGGGCGTATGCGTTTTTTCCTGAATATATTCAGGAAAAAACGCATACGCCCTTTTTGGCCAACCAAGCAAGCCGGAAGGGCAAATCAGCGCTACAAAGAAGTCTTGCTTGCCCTCGGTCAAAAGGGCCATGCTGAAAAATGTGTAAAAACCAGAAAAGCAGGACAGGCCATGGAGACATGGGAGCCTTGCTACGCTGATGGGCGGGATGTAAATTGCCAACAGCCACTCTGGAGAAGTGTACAGTGTGTCCTGAAACATATAATAAACACAGCTTAGAGAGCATAGGGCACTTCCACTCATGGGCGTATAAATTGGGAAAACTAAACATCAACAAGACACAGGCACCCCAGAGTTTAGGGCTGCTCTGTTTCCATGAACCTCCACGTCGGTACACCTTAAATATCCCAGGAAAGAGAAAAATGGATAAAGAAGTTGTGGTACTTAGGCACAATGGAATATCACTCAGCCATGAAATCAATGTCATAAGGCTAGTTAGCAGCATGAGGAGTGGATTTAGGGACGATGATTCTAAGTGAAATAAGTCACACAGAAAAAGACACTTATCCTAAGATATCGCTTATAGAGGGAATGTCAAAATCGCTACACTTGAACTGAATTACAAAACAGAACAGAGTCACACCTTTAGAAGACACACTATGTCTGCTTAACGGGAAAGGTGAGGTGGGGTGATGCATAAAACAAGGGTTTGTAATTAGCTCAGATACCGTTCCATAAGCCAAATATGTAATAGACAAGACCTACTCCCTGCTCAGTGAACTGGACTCAACACCCCCTAGTCACCGCACAACAATATATCTGACTAGTAAGAATCTGAAAACCTATGTATTGATATCTCTCTGTAAGTGAATCAAGAGGGTGTAAAGCGGCATAAACACAGCAGGGAAAAGCAGCCAAGACCCATTCTAAACATAAATTACTTAAAAGAACCCACAAAACAAAGACAGTGAAAGAGAGAGAAATTCTTACAAAATCCGTTCAGGGGCTCTGATGCCACCTGGATTGACCATATCTAGTCCCACAGCTGGATGAGACATAAGGCTGGACACTCTTGGGGCTGAGAGGATTGGTGAGGTTGGGTGAGCAAACGCAGACCCTTTAAAGTAATACCGCGGGGAACCCACCCCATGGGTCCCAAATCTCCAGGTTCAAGGGCATCTTCCTACATCGAAAACATGCATGGGAAACCCAGATGATGGTACACCGTGTGATCGGGAAAGGTTTCTAAAACGCACCTCATTTCTCCTCTCCTTGTGCTCGGGTTCGCCATTCCAGCCGCTTGACTAAACATCTCCCTACTTGGAGAATCAGCACCTTCAACCTCCTGTTTCGTACAGGTTGCAATTTGTCCTGAGCATGAACGGGAAGAGGGGGAACCAACGAGAGACTAGCCTTAGGTGTTGGGACAGGCACAGGTCACTCCATTTTCCCATCAGGAAAAAGAATGAACCACAGGCTCAGCCTGCCCCCCGGAACCAGAATAGGGCCTGAAGCAATCCTGCGCTTTTGCGGCCGGCTCCCAAAAAAGCGAGTTGACAATTGGAGCTCAGGGGCACTGCAATTCACAAACCTGCAGAGTTATAAATGATAACTCCCATCCACAAATATATTGATGGAAGGCAACGAAGAGGACTTGAAAGCAAGGCAGAATTGCAGGAAACAGATTTCAGAAGGTAGATTCGACTCGCCTGTAAAGCACGTGAAAAGCCGCAAAACGTTGACAATGATGCCCTTGGCCAAAAAGGGCGTATGCGTTTTTTCCTGAATATATTCAGGAAAAAACGCATACGCCCTTTTTGGCCAACCAAGCAAGCCGGAAGGGCAAATCAGCGCTACAAAGAAGTCTTGCTTGCCCTCGGTCAAAAGGGCCATGCTGAAAAATGTGTAAAAACCAGAAAAGCAGGACAGGCCATGGAGACATGGGAGCCTTGCTACGCTGATGGGCGGGATGTAAATTGCCAACAGCCACTCTGGAGAAGTGTACAGTGTGTCCTGAAACATATAATAAACACAGCTTAGAGAGCATAGGGCACTTCCACTCATGGGCGTATAAATTGGGAAAACTAAACATCAACAAGACACAGGCACCCCAGAGTTTAGGGCTGCTCTGTTTCCATGAACCTCCACGTCGGTACACCTTAAATATCCCAGGAAAGAGAAAAATGGATAAAGAAGTTGTGGTACTTAGGCACAATGGAATATCACTCAGCCATGAAATCAATGTCATAAGGCTAGTTAGCAGCATGAGGAGTGGATTTAGGGACGATGATTCTAAGTGAAATAAGTCACACAGAAAAAGACACTTATCCTAAGATATCGCTTATAGAGGGAATGTCAAAATCGCTACACTTGAACTGAATTACAAAACAGAACAGAGTCACACCTTTAGAAGACACACTATGTCTGCTTAACGGGAAAGGTGAGGTGGGGTGATGCATAAAACAAGGGTTTGTAATTAGCTCAGATACCGTTCCATAAGCCAAATATGTAATAGACAAGACCTACTCCCTGCTCAGTGAACTGGACTCAACACCCCCTAGTCACCGCACAACAATATATCTGACTAGTAAGAATCTGAAAACCTATGTATTGATATCTCTCTGTAAGTGAATCAAGAGGGTGTAAAGCGGCATAAACACAGCAGGGAAAAGCAGCCAAGACCCATTCTAAACATAAATTACTTAAAAGAACCCACAAAACAAAGACAGTGAAAGAGAGAGAAATTCTTACAAAATCCGTTCAGGGGCTCTGATGCCACCTGGATTGACCATATCTAGTCCCACAGCTGGATGAGACATAAGGCTGGACACTCTTGGGGCTGAGAGGATTGGTGAGGTTGGGTGAGCAAACGCAGACCCTTTAAAGTAATACCGCGGGGAACCCACCCCATGGGTCCCAAATCTCCAGGTTCAAGGGCATCTTCCTACATCGAAAACATGCATGGGAAACCCAGATGATGGTACACCGTGTGATCGGGAAAGGTTTCTAAAACGCACCTCATTTCTCCTCTCCTTGTGCTCGGGTTCGCCATTCCAGCCGCTTGACTAAACATCTCCCTACTTGGAGAATCAGCACCTTCAACCTCCTGTTTCGTACAGGTTGCAATTTGTCCTGAGCATGAACGGGAAGAGGGGGAACCAACGAGAGACTAACCTTAGGTGTTGGGACAGGCACAGGTCACTCCATTTTCCCATCAGGAAGAAGAATGAACCACAGGCTCAGCCTGCCTCCCGGAACCAGAATAGGGCCTGAAGCAATCCTGCGCTTTTGCGGCCGGCTCCCATAAAAGCGAATTGACAAATGGAGCTCAGGGGCACTGCAATTCACAAACCTGCAGAGTTATAAATTATAACTCCCGTCCACAAATATATTGACGGAAGGCAACGAACAGGACTTGAAAGCAAGGCAGAATTGCAGGAAACAGATTTAAGGAGGTAGATTCGACTCGCCTGTAAAGCACGTGAAAAGCCGCAAAACGTTGACAATGATGCCCTTGGCCAAAAAGGGCGTATGTGTTTTTTCCTGAATTTATTCAGGAAAAAACGCATACGCCCTTTTTGGCCAACCAAGCAAGCCGGAAGGGCAAATCAGCGCTACAAAGAAGTCTCGCTTTCCATCGGTCAAAAGGGCCATGCTGAAAAAAGTGTAAAAACCAGAAAAGCAGGACAGGCCATGGAGACATGGGAGCCTTGCTACGCTGATGGGCGGGATGTAAATTGCCAACAGCCACTCTGGAGAAGTGTACGGTGTGTCCTGAAACATGTAATAAACACAACTTAGAGAGCATAGGGCACTTCCACTCATGGGCGTATAAATTGGGAAAACTAAACATCAACAAGACACAGGCACCCCAGAGTTTAGGGCTGCTCTGTGTCCATGAACCTCCACGTCGGTACACATTAAATATCCCAGGCAAGAGAAAAATGGATAAAGAAGTTGTGGTACTTAGGCACAATGGAATATCACTCAGCCATGAAATCAATGTCATAAGGCTAGTTAGCAGCATGAGGAGTGGATTTAGGGACGATGATTCTAAGTGAAATAAGTCACACAGAAAAAGACACTTATCCTAAGATAACGCTTATAGAGGGAATGTCAAAATCGCTACACTTGAACTGAATTACAAAACAGAACAGAGTCACACCTTAAAAAGCACACTATGTCTGCTTAAGGGGAAAGGTGAGGTGGGGTGATGCATAAAACAAGGGTTTGAAATTAGCTCAGAGACCGTTTCATAAGCCAAATATGTAATAGACAAGGCCACTCCCTGCTCAGTGAACTGGACTCAACACCCCCTAGTCACCGCACAAGAATATATCTGACTAGTAAGAATCTGAAAACCTATGTATTGATATCTCTCTGTAAGTGAATCAAGAGGGTGTAAAGCGGCATAAACACAGCAGGGAAAAGCAGCCAAGACCCATTCTAAACATAAATTACTTAAAAGAACCCACAAAACAAAGACAGTGAAAGAGAGAGAAATTCTTACAAAATCCGTTCAGGGGCTCTGATGCCACCTGGATTGACCATATCTAGACCCACAGCTGGATGAGACATAAGGCTGGACACTCTTGGGGCTGAGAGGATTGGTGAGGTTGGGTGAGCAAACGCAGACCCTTTAAAGTAATACCGCGGGGTACCCACCCCATGGGTCCCAAATCTCCAGGTTCAAGGGCATCTTCCTACATCGAAAACATGCATGGGAAACCCAGATGATGGTACACCGTGTGATCGGGAAAGGTTTCTAAAACGCACCTCATTTCTCCTCTCCTTGTGCTCGGGTTCGCCATTCCCGCCGCTTGACTAAACATCTCCCTACTTGGAGAATCAGCACCTTCAACCTCCTGTTTCGTACAGGTTGCAATTTGTCCTGAGCATGAACGGGAAGAGGGGGAACCAACGAGAGACTAGCCTTAGGTGTTGGGACAGGCACAGGTCACTCCATTTTCCCATCAGGAAGAAGAATGAACCACAGGCTCAGCCTGCCCCCCGGAACCAGAATAGGGCCTGAAGCAATCCTGCGCTTTTGCGGCCGGCTCCCAAAAAAGCGAGTTGACAAATGGAGCTCAGGGGCACTGCAATTCACAAACCTGCAGAGTTATAAATGATAACTCCCGTCCACAAATATATTGACGGAAGGCAACGAAGAGGACGTGAAAGCAAGGCAGAATTGCAGGAAACAGATTTCAGGAGGTAGATTCGACTCGCCTTTAGAGCACGAGAAAAGCCGCAAAACGTTGACAATGATGCCCTTGGCCAAAAAGGGCGTATGCGTTTTTTCCTGAATATATTCAAGAAAAAACGAATACGCCCTTTTTGGCCAACCAAGCAAGCCGGAAGGGCAAATCAGCGCTACAAAAAAGTCTCGCTTGCCATCGGTCCAAAGGGCCATGCTGAAAAAAGTGTAAAAACCAGAAAAGCAGGACAGGCCATGGAGACATGGGAGCCTTGCTACGCTGATGGGCGGGATGTAAATTGCCAACAGCCACTCTGGAGAAGTGTACGGTGTGTCCTGAAACATGTAATAAACACAACTTAGAGAGCATAGGGCACTTCCACTCAAGGGCGTATAAATTGGGAAAACTAAACATCAACAAGACACAGGCACCCCAGAGTTTAGGGCTGCTCTGTGTCCATGAACCTCCACGTCGGTACACATTAAATATCCCAGGAAAGAGAAAAATGGATAAAGAAGTTGTGGTACTTAGGCACAATGGAATATCACTCAGCCATGAAATCAATGTCATAAGGCTAGTTAGCAGCATGAGGAGTGGATTTAGGGACGATGATTCTAAGTGAAATAAGTCACACAGAAAAAGACACTTATCCTAAGATATCGCTTATAGAGGGAATGTCAAAATCGCTACACTTGAACTGAATTACAAAACAGTACAGAGTCACACCTTTAGAAGACACACTATGTCTGCTTAACGGGAAAGGTGAGGTGGGGTGATGCATAAAACAAGGGTTTGAAATTAGCTCAGAGACCGTTTCATAAGCCAAATATGTAATAGACAAGGCCACTCCCTGCTCAGTGAACTGGACTCAACACCCCCTAGTCACCGCACAACAATATATCTGACTAGTAAGAATCTGAAAACCTATGTATTGATATCTCTCTGTAAGTGAATCAAGAGGGTGTAAAGCGGCATAAACACAGCAGGGAAAAGCAGCCAAGACCCATTCTAAACATAAATTACTTAAAAGAACCCACAAAACAAAGACAGTGAAAGAGAGAGAAATTCTTACAAAATCCGTTCAGGGGCTCTGATACCACCTGGATTGACCATATCTAGACCCACAGCTGGATGAGACATAAGGCTGGACACTCTTGGGGCTGAGAGGATTGGTGAGGTTGGGTGAGCAAACGCAGACCCTTTAAAGTAATACCGCGGGGAACCCACCCCATGGGTCCCAAATCTCCAGGTTCAAGGGCATCTTCCTACATCGAAAACATGCATGGGAAACCCAGATGATGGTACACCGTGTGATCGGGAAAGGTTTCTAAAACGCACCTCATTTCTCCTCTCCTTGTGCTCGGGTTCGCCATTCCAGCCGCTTGACTAAACATCTCCCTACTTGGAGAATCAGCACCTTCAACCTCCTGTTTCGTACAGGTTGCAATTTGTCCTGAGCATGAACGGGAAGAGGGGGAACCAACGAGAGACTAGCCTTAGGTGTTGGGACAGGCACAGGTCACTCCATTTTCCCATCAGGAAGAAGAATGAACCACAGGCTCAGCCTGCCCCCCGGAACCAGAATAGGGCCTGAAGCAATCCTGCGCTTTTGCGGCCGGCTCCCAAAAAAGCGAGTTGACAAATGGAGCTCAGGGGCACTGCAATTCACAAACCTGCAGAGTTACAAATGATAACTCCCATCCACAAATATATTGATGGAAGGCAACGAAGAGGACTTGAAAGCAAGGCAGAATTGCAGGAAACAGATTTCAGGAGGTAGATTCGACTCGCCTGTAAAGCACGTGAAAAGCCGCAAAACGTTGACAATGATGCCCTTGGCCAAAAAGGGCGTATGCGTTTTTTCCTGAATATATTTAGGAAAAAACGCATACGCCCTTTTGGGCCAACCAAGCAAGCCGGAAGGGCAAATCAGCGCTACAAAGAAGTCTCGCTTGCCATCGGTCCAAAGGGCCATGCTGAAAAAAGTGTAAAAACCAGAAAAGCAGGACAGGCCATGGAGACATGGGAGCCTTGCTACGCTGATGGGCGGGATATAAATTGCCAACAGCCACTCTGGAGAAGTGTACGGTGTGTCCTGAAACATGTAATAAACACAACTTAGAGAGCATAGGGCACTTCCACTCATGGGCGTATAAATTGGGAAAACTAAACATCAACAAGACACAGGCACCCCAGAGTTTAGGGCTGCTCTGTGTCCATGAACCTCCACGTCGGTACACATTAAATATCCCAGGAAAGAGAAAAATGGATAAAGAAGTTGTGGTACTTAGGCACAATGGAATATCACTCAGCCATGAAATCAATGTCATAAGGCTAGTTAGCAGCATGAGGAGTGGATTTAGGGACGATGATTCTAAGTGAAATAAGTCACACAGAAAAAGACACTTATCCTAAGATATCGCTTATAGAGGGAATGTCAAAATCGCTACACTTGAACTGAATTACAAAACAAAACAGAGTCACACCTTAAAAAGCACACTATGTCTGCTTAACGGGAAAGGTGAGGTGGGGTGATGCATAAAACAAGGGTTTGAAATTAGCTCAGAGACCGTTTCATAAGCCAAATATGTAATAGACAAGGCCACTCTCTGCTCAGTGAACTAGACTCAACACCCCCTAGTCACCGCACAAGAATATATCTGACTAGTAAGAATCTGAAAACCTATGTATTGATATCTCTCTGTAAGTGAATCAAGAGGGTGTAAAGCGGCATAAACACAGCAGGGAAAAGCAGCCAAGACCCATTCTAAACATAAATTACTTAAAAGAACCCACAAAACAAAGACAGTGAAAGAGAGAGAAATTCTTACAAAATCCGTTCAGGGGCTCTGATGCCACCTGGATTGACCATATCTAGACCCACAGCTGGATGAGACATAAGGCTGGACACTCTTGGGGCTGAGAGGATTGGTGAGGTTGGGTGAGCAAACGCAGACCCTTTAAAGTAATACCGCGGGGAACCCACCCCATGGGTCCCAAATCTCCAGGTTCAAGGGCATCTTCCTACATCGAAAACATGCATGGGAAACCCAGATGATGGTACACCGTGTGATCGGGAAAGGTTTCTAAAACGCACCTCATTTCTCCTCTCCTTGTGCTCGGGTTCGCCATTCCAGCCGCTTGACTAAACATCTCCCTACTTGGAGAATCAGCACCTTCAACCTCCTGTTTCGTACAGGTTGCAATTTGTCCTGAGCATGAACGGGAAGAGGGGGAACCAACGAGAGACTAGCCTTAGGTGTTGGGACAGGCACAGGTCACTCCATTTTCCCATCAGGAAGAAGAATGAACCACAGGCTCAGCCTGCCCCCCGGAACCAGAATAGGGCCTGAAGCAATCCTGCACTTTTGCGGCCGGCTCCCATAAAAGCGAATTGACAAATGGAGCTCAGGGGCACTGCAATTCACAAACCTGCAGAGTTATAAATTATAACTCCCGTCCACAAATATATTGACGGAAGGCAACGAACAGGACTTGAAAGCAAGGCAGAATTGCAGGAAACAGATTTAAGGAGGTAGATTCGACTCGCCTGTAAAGCACCTGAAAAGCCGCAAAACGTTGACAATGATGCCCTTGGCCAAAAAGGGCGTATGCGTTTTTTCCTGAATTTATTTAGGAAAAAACGCATACGCCCTTTTTGGCCAACCAAGCAAGCCGGAAGGGCAAATCAGCGCTACAAAGAAGTCTCGCTTGCCATCGGTCAAAAGGGCCATGCTGAAAAAAGTGTAAAAACCAGAAAAGCAGGACAGGCCATGGAGACATGGGAGCCTTGCTACGCTGATGGGCGGGATGTAAATTGCCAACAGCCACTCTGGAGAAGTGTACGGTGTGTCCTGAAACATGTAATACACACAACTTAGAGAGCATAGGGCACTTCCACTCATGGGCGTATAAATTGGGAAAATAAAACATCAACAAGACACAGGCACCCCAAAGTTTAGGGCTGCTCTGTTTCCATGAACCTCCACTTCGGTACACATTAAATATCCCAGGCAAGAGAAAAATGGATAAAGAAGTTGTGGTACTTAGGCACAATGGAATATCACTCAGCCATGAAATCAATGTCATAAGGCTAGTTAGCAGCATGAGGAGTGGATTTAGGGACGATGATTCTAAGTGAAATAAGTCACACAGAAAAAGACACTTATCCTAAGATATCGCTTATAGAGGGAAGGTCAAAATTGCTACATTTGAACTGAATAACAAAACAGTACAGAGTCACACCTTTAGAAGACACACTATGGCTGCTTAACGGGAAAGGTGAGGTGGGGTGATGCATAAAACAAGGGTTTGTAATTAGCTCAGAGACCGTTCCATAAGCCAAATATGTAATAGACAAGACCTACTCCCTGCTCAGTGAACTGGACTCAACACCCCCTAGTCACCGCACAACAATATATCTGACTAGTAAGAATCTGAAAACCTATGTATTGATATCTCTCTGTAAGTGAATCAAGAGGGTGTAAAGCGGCATAAACACAGCAAGGAAAAGCAGCCAAGACCCATTCTAAACATAAATTACTTAAAAGAACCCACAAAACAAAGACAGTGAAAGAGAGAGAAATTCTTACAAAATCCGTTCAGGGGCTCTGATGCCACCTGGATTGACCATATCTAGACCCACAGATGGATGAGACATAAGGCTGGACACTCTTGGGGCTGAGAGGATTGGTGAGGTTGGGTGAGCAAACGCAGACCCTTTAAAGTAATACCGCGGGGTACCCACCCCATGGGTCCCAAATCTCCAGGTTCAAGGGCATCTTCCTACATCGAAAACATGCATGGGAAACCCAGATGATGGTACACCGTGTGATCGGGAAAGGTTTCTAAAACGCACATCATTTCTCCTCTCCTTGTGCTCAGGTTCGACATTCCAGCTGCTTGACTAAACATCTCCCTACTTGGAGAATCAGCACCTTCAACCTCCTGTTTCGTACAGGTTGCAATTTGTCCTGAGGATGAACGGGAAGAGGGGGAACCAACGAGAGACTAGCCTTAGGTGTTGGGACAGGCACAGGTCACTCCATTTTCCCATCAGGAAGAAGAATGAACCACAGGCTCAGCCTGCCCCCCGGAACCAGAATAGGGCCTGAAGCAATCCTGCGCTTTTGCGGCCGGCTCCCAAAAAAGCGAGTTGACAAATGGAGCTCAGGGGCACTGCAATTCACAAAGCTGCAGAGTTATAAATGATAACTCCCGTCCACAAATATATTGACGGAAGGCAACGAAGAGGACGTGAAAGCAAGGCAGAATTGCAGGAAACAGATTTCAGGAGGTAGATTCGACTCGCCTTTAAAGCACGAGAAAAGCCGCAAAACGTTGACAATGATGCCCTTGGCCAAAATGGGCGTATGCGTTTTTTCCTGAATATATTCAAGAAAAAACGAATACGCCCTTTTTGGCCAACCAAGCAAGCCGGAAGGGCAAATCAGCGCTTCAAAAAAGTCTCGCTTGCCATCGGTCCAAAGGGCCATGCTGAAAAAAGTGTAAAAACCAGAAAAGCAGGACAGGCCATGGAGACATGGGAGCCTTGCTACGCTGATGGGCGGGATGTAAATTGCCAACAGCCACTCTGGAGAAGTGTACGGTGTGTCCTGAAACATGTAATAAACACAACTTAGAGAGCATAGGGCACTTCCACTCAAGGGCGTATAAATTGGGAAAACTAAACATCAACAAGACACAGGCACCCCAGAGTTTAGGGCTGCTCTGTGTCCATGAACCTCCACGTCGGTACACATTAAATATCCCAGGAAAGAGAAAAATGGATAAAGAAGTTGTGGTACTTAGGCACAATGGAATATCACTCAGCCATGAAATCAATGTCATAAGGCTAGTTAGCAGCATGAGGAGTGGATTTAGGGACGATGATTCTAAGTGAAATAAGTCACACAGAAAAAGACACTTATCCTAAGATATCGCTTATAGAGGGAATGTCAAAATCGCTACACTTGAACTGAATTACAAAACAGTACAGAGTCACACCTTTAGAAGACACACTATGGCTGCTTAACGGGAAAGGTGAGGTGGGGTGATGCATAAAACAAGGGTTTGAAATTAGCTCAGAGACCGTTTCATAAGCCAAATATGTAATAGACAAGGCCACTCCCTGCTCAGTGAACTGGACTCAACACCCCCTAGTCACCGCACAAGAATATATCTGACTAGTAAGAATCTGAAAACCTATGTATTGATATCTCTCTGTAAGTGAATCAAGAGGGTGTAAAGCGGCATAAACACAGCAGGGAAAAGCAGCCAAGACCCATTCTAAACATAAATTACTTAAAAGAACCCACAAAACAAAGACAGTGAAAGAGAGAGAAATTCTTACAAAATCCGTTCAGGGGCTCTGATGCCACCTGGATTGACCATATCTAGACCCACAGCTGGATGAGACATAAGGCTGGACACTCTTGGGGCTGAGAGGATTGGTGAGGTTGGGTGAGCAAACGCAGACCCTTTAAAGTAATACCGCGGGGAACCCACCCCATGGGTCCCAAATCTCCAGGTTCAAGGGCATCTTCCTACATCGAAAACATGCATGGGAAACCCAGATGATGGTACACCGTGTGATCGGGAAAGGTTTCTAAAACGCACCTCATTTCTCCTCTCCTTGTGCTCGGGTTCGCCATTCCAGCCGCTTGACTAAACATCTCCCTACTTGGAGAATCAGCACCTTCAACCTCCTGTTTCGTACAGGTTGCAATTTGTCCTGAGCATGAACGGGAAGAGGGGGAACCAACGAGAGACTAGCCTTAGGTGTTGGGACAGGCACAGGTCACTCCATTTTCCCATCAGGAAGAAGAATGAACCACAGGCTCAGCCTGCCCCCCGGAACCAGAATAGGGCCTGAAGCAATCCTGCGCTTTTGCGGCCGGCTCCCAAAAATGCGAGTTGACAAATGGAGCTCAGGGGCACTGCAATTCACAAACCTGCAGAGTTATAAATGATAACTCCCATCCACAAATATATTGATGGAAGGCAACGAAGAGGACTTGAAAGCAAGGCAGAATTGCAGGAAACAGATTTCAGGAGGTAGATTCGACTCGCCTGTAAAGCACGTGAAAAGCCGCAAAACGTTGACAATGATGCCCTTGGCCAAAAAGGGCGTATGCGTTTTTTCCTGAATATATTTAGGAAAAAACGCATACGCCCTTTTGGGCCAACCAAGCAAGCCGGAAGGGCAAATCAGCGCTACAAAGAAGTCTCGCTTGCCATCGGTCCAAAGGGCCATGCTGAAAAAAGTGTAAAAACCAGAAAAGCAGGACAGGCCATGGAGACATGGGAGCCTTGCTACGCTGATGGGCGGGATGTAAATTGCCAACAGCCACTCTGGAGAAGTGTACGGTGTGTCCTGAAACATGTAATACACACAACTTAGAGAGCATAGGGCACTTCCACTCATGGGCGTATAAATTGGGAAAATAAAACATCAACAAGACACAGGCACCCCAAAGTTTAGGGCTGCTCTGTTTCCATGAACCTCCACTTCGGTACACATTAAATATCCCAGGCAAGAGAAAAATGGATAAAGAAGTTGTGGTACTTAGGCACAATGGAATATCACTCAGCCATGAAATCAATGTCATAAGGCTAGTTAGCAGCATGAGGAGTGGATTTAGGGACGATGATTCTAAGTGAAATAAGTCACACAGAAAAAGACACTTATCCTAAGATATCGCTTATAGAGGGAAGGTCAAAATTGCTACATTTGAACTGAATAACAAAACAGTACAGAGTCACACCTTTAGAAGACACACTATGGCTGCTTAACGGGAAAGGTGAGGTGGGGTGATGCATAAAACAAGGGTTTGTAATTAGCTCAGAGACCGTTCCATAAGCCAAATATGTAATAGACAAGACCTACTCCCTGCTCAGTGAACTGGACTCAACACCCCCTAGTCACCGCACAACAATATATCTGACTAGTAAGAATCTGAAAACCTATGTATTGATATCTCTCTGTAAGTGAATCAAGAGGGTGTAAAGCGGCATAAACACAGCAAGGAAAAGCAGCCAAGACCCATTCTAAACATAAATTACTTAAAAGAACCCACAAAACAAAGACAGTGAAAGAGAGAGAAATTCTTACAAAATCCGTTCAGGGGCTCTGATGCCACCTGGATTGACCATATCTAGACCCACAGATGGATGAGACATAAGGCTGGACACTCTTGGGGCTGAGAGGATTGGTGAGGTTGGGTGAGCAAACGCAGACCCTTTAAAGTAATACCGCGGGGTACCCACCCCATGGGTCCCAAATCTCCAGGTTCAAGGGCATCTTCCTACATCGAAAACATGCATGGGAAACCCAGATGATGGTACACCGTGTGATCGGGAAAGGTTTCTAAAACGGACATCATTTCTCCTCTCCTTGTGCTCAGGTTCGACATTCCAGCTGCTTGACTAAACATCTCCCTACTTGGAGAATCAGCACCTTCAAACTCCTGTTTCGTACAGGTTGCAATTTGTCCTGAGGATGAACGGGAAGAGGGGGAACCAACGAGAGACTAGCCTTAGGTGTTGGGACAGGCACAGGTCACTCCATTTTCCCATCAGGAAGAAGAATGAACCACAGGCTCAGCCTGCCCCCCGGAACCAGAATAGGGCCTGAAGCAATCCTGCGCTTTTGCGGCCGGCTCCCAAAAAAGCGAGTTGACAAATGGAGCTCAGGGGCACTGCAATTCACAAAGCTGCAGAGTTATAAATGATAACTCCCGTCCACAAATATATTGACGGAAGGCAACGAAGAGGACGTGAAAGCAAGGCAGAATTGCAGGAAACAGATTTCAGGAGGTAGATTCGACTCGCCTTTAAAGCACGAGAAAAGCCGCAAAACGTTGACAATGATGCCCTTGGCCAAAATGGGCGTATGCGTTTTTTCCTGAATATATTCAAGAAAAAACGAATACGCCCTTTTTGGCCAACCAAGCAAGCCGGAAGGGCAAATCAGCGCTTCAAAAAAGTCTCGCTTGCCATCGGTCCAAAGGGCCATGCTGAAAAAAGTGTAAAAACCAGAAAAGCAGGACAGGCCATGGAGACATGGGAGCCTTGCTACGCTGATGGGCGGGATGTAAATTGCCAACAGCCACTCTGGAGAAGTGTACGGTGTGTCCTGAAACATGTAATAAACACAACTTAGAGAGCATAGGGCACTTCCACTCAAGGGCGTATAAATTGGGAAAACTAAACATCAACAAGACACAGGCACCCCAGAGTTTAGGGCTGCTCTGTGTCCATGAACCTCCACGTCGGTACACATTAAATATCCCAGGAAAGAGAAAAATGGATAAAGAAGTTGTGGTACTTAGGCACAATGGAATATCACTCAGCCATGAAATCAATGTCATAAGGCTAGTTAGCAGCATGAGGAGTGGATTTAGGGACGATGATTCTAAGTGAAATAAGTCACACAGAAAAAGACACTTATCCTAAGATATCGCTTATAGAGGGAATGTCAAAATCGCTACACTTGAACTGAATTACAAAACAGAACAGAGTCACACCTTAAAAAGCACACTATGTCTGCTTAACGGGAAAGGTGAGGTGGGGTGATGCATAAAAAATAGGTTTGTAATTAGCTCAGAGACCATTCCATAAGCCAAATATGTAATAGACAAGACCTACTCCCTGCTCAGTGAACTGGACTCAACACCCCCTAGTCACCGCACAACAATATATCTGACTAGTAAGAATCTGAAAACCTATGTATTGATATCTCTCTGTAAGTGAATCAAGAGGGTGTAAAGCAGCATAAACACAGCAGGGAAAAGCAGCCAAGACCCATTCTAAACATAAATTACTTAAAAGAACCCACAAAACAAAGACAGTGAAAGAGAGAGAAATTCTTACAAAATCCGTTCAGGGGCTCTGATGCAACCTGGATTGACAATATCTAGACCCACAGCTGGATGAGACATAAGGCTGGACACTCTTGGGGCTGAGAGGATTGGTGAGGTTGGGTGAGCAAACGCAGACCCTTTAAAGTAATACCACGGGGTACCCACCCCATGGGTCCCAAATCTCCAGGTTCAAGGGCATCTTCCTACATCGAAAACATGCATGGGAAACCCAGATGATGGTACACCGTGTGATCGGGAAAGGTTTCTAAAACGCACCTCATTTCTCCTCTCCTTGTGCTCGGGTTCGCCATTCCAGCCGCTTGACTAAACATGTCCCTACTTGGAGAAACAGCACCTTCAACCTCCTGTTTCGTACAGGTTACAATTTGTCCTGAGCATGAACGGGAAGAGGGGGAACCAACGAGAGACTAGCCTTAGGTGTTGGGACAGGCACAGGTCACTCCATTTTCCCATCAGGAAGAAGAATGAACCACAGGCTCAGCCTGCCCCCCGGAACCAGAATAGGGCCTGAAGCAATCCTGCGCTTTTGCAGCTGGCTCCCAAAAAAGCGAGTTGACAAATGGAGCTCAGGGGCACTGCAATTCACAACCCTGCAGAATTATAAATGATAACTCCCGTCCACAAATATATTGACGGAAGGCAACGAAGAGGACTTGAAAGCAAGGCAGAATTGCAGGAAACAGATTTCAGGAGGTAGATTCGACTCGCCTGTAAAGCACGTGAAAAGCCGCAAAACGTTGACCATGATGCCCTTGGCCAAAAAGGGCGTATGCGTTTTTTCCTGAGTATATTCAGGAAAAAACGCATACGCCCTTTTTGGCCAACCAAGCGAGCCGGAAGGGCAAATCAGCGCTACAAAGAAGTCTCGCTGGCCCTCGGTCAAAAGGGCCATGCTGAAAAATGTGTAAAAACCAGAAAAGCAGGACAGGCCATGGAGACATGGGAGCCTTGCTACGCTGATGGGCGGGATGTAAATTGCCAACAGCCACTCTGGAGAAGTGTACAGTGTGTCCTGAAACATATAATAAACACAGCTTAGAGAGCATAGGGCACTTCCACTCATGGGCGTATAAATTGGGAAAACTAAACATCAACAAGACACAGGCACCCCAAAGTTTAGGGCTGCTCTGTTTCCATGAACCTCCACGTCGGTACACCTTAAATATCCCAGGAAAGAGAAAAATGGATAAAGAAGTTGTGGTACTTAGGCACAATGGAATATCACTCAGCCATGAAATCAATGTCATAAGGCTAGTTAGCAGCATGAGGAATGGATTTAGGGACGATGATTCTAAGTGAAATAAGTCACACAGAAAAAGACCCTTATCCTAAGATATCGCTTATAGAGGGAATGTCAAAATCGCTACACTTGAACTGAATTACAACACAGAACAGAGTCACACCTTTAGAAGACACACTATGGCTGCTTAACGGGAAAGGTGAGGTGGGGTGATGCATAAAACAAGGGTTTGTAATTAGCTCAGAGAACATTCCATAAGCCAAATATGTAATAGACAAGACCTACTCCCTGCTCAGTGAACTGGACTCAACACCCCCTAGTCACCGCACAACAATATATCTGACTAGTAAGAATCTGAAAACCTATGTATTGATATCTCTCTGTAAGTGAATCAAGAGGGTGTAAAGCGGCATAAACACAGCAGGGAAAAGCAGCCAAGACCCATTCTAAACATAAATTACTTAAAAGAACCCACAAAACAAAGACAGTGAAAGAGAGAGAAATTATTACAAAATCCGTTCAGGGGCTCTGATGCCACCTGGATTGACCATATCTAGACCCACAGCTGGATGAGACATAAGGCTGGACACTCTTGGGGCTGAGAGGATTGGTGAGGTTGGGTGAGCAAACGCAGACCCTTTAAAGTAATACCGCGGGGAACCCACCCCATGGGTCCCAAATCTCCAGGTTCAAGGGCATCTTCCTACATCGAAAACATGCATGGGAAACCCAGATGACGGTACACCGTGTGATCGGGAAAGGTTTCTAAAACGCACCTAATTTCTCCTCTCCTTGTGCTCGGGTTCGCCATTCCAGCCGCTTGACTAAACATCTCCCTACTTGGAAAATCAGCACCTTCAACCTCCTGTTTCGTACAGGTTGCAATTTGTCCTGAGCATGAACGGGAAGAGGGGGAACCAACGAGAGACTAGCCTTAGGTGTTGGGACAGGCACAGGTCACTCCATTTTCCCATCAGGAAGAAGAATGAACCACAGGCTCAGCCTGCCCCCCGGAACCAGAATAGGGCCTGAAGCAATCCTGCACTTTTGCGGCCGGCTCCCATAAAAGCGAGTTGACAAATGGAGCTCAGGGGCACTGCAATTCACAAAGCTGCAGAGTTATAAATTATAACTCCCGTCCACAAATATATTGACGGAAGGCAACGAAGAGGACTTGAAAGCAAGGCAGAATTGCAGGAAACAGATTTCAGGAGGTAGATTCGACTCGCCTGTAAAGCACGTGAAAAGCCGCAAAACGTTGACAATGATGCCCTTGGCCAAAAAGGGCGTATGCGTTTTTTCCTGAATATATTCAGGAAAAAACGCATACGCCCTTTTTGGCCAACCAAGCAAGCCGGAAGGGCAAATCAGCGCTACAAAGAACTCTCGCTTGCCATCGGTCAAAAGGGCCATGCTGAAAAAAGTGTAAAAACCAGAAAAGCAGGACAGGCCATGGAGACATCGGAGCCTTGCTACGCTGATGGGCGGGATGTAAATTGCCAACAGCCACTCTGGAGAAGTGTACGGTGTGTCCTGAAACATGTAATAAACACAACTTAGAGAGCATAGGGCACTTCCACTCATGGGCGTATAAATTGGGAAAACTAAACATCAACAAGACACAGGCACCACAAAGTTTAGGGCTGCTCTGTTTCCAAGAACCTCCACGTCGGTACACCTTAAATATCGCAGGAAAGAGAAAAATGCATAAAGAAGTTGTGGTACTTAGGCACAATGGAATATCACTCAGCCATGAAATCAATGTCATAAGGCTAGTTAGCAGCATGAGGAGTGGATTTAGGGACGATGATTCTAAGTGAAATAAGTCACACAGAAAAAGACACTTATCCTAAGGTATCGCTTATAGAGGGAATGTCAAAATCGCTACACTTGAACTGAATTACAAAACAGAACAGAGTCACACCTTTAGAAGACACACTATGTCTGCTTAACGGGAAAGGTGAGGTGGGGTGATGCATAAAACATGGGTTTGTAATTAGCTCAGAGACCGTTCCATAAGCCAAATATGTAATAGACAAGACTTACTCCCTGCTCAGTGAACTGGACTCAACACCCCCTAGTCACCGCACAACAATATATCTGACTAGTAAGAATCTGAAAACCTATGTATTGATATCTCTCTGTAAGTGAATCAAGAGGGTGTAAAGCAGCATAAACACAGCAGGGAAAAGCAGCCAAGACCCATTCTAAACATAAATTACTTAAAAGAACCCACAAAACAAAGACAGTGAAAGAGAGAGAAATTCTTACAAAATCCGTTCAGGGGCTCTGATGCAACCTGGATTGACCATATCTAGACCCACAGCTGGATGAGACATAAGGCTGGACACTCTTGGGGCTGAGAGGATTGGTGAGGTTGGGTGAGCAAACGCAGACCCTTTAAAGTAATACCACGGGGTACCCACCCCATGGGTCCCAAATCTCCAGGTTCAAGGGCATCTTCCTACATCGAAAACATGCATGGGAAACCCAGATGATGGTACACCGTGTGATCGGGAAAGGTTTCTAAAACGCACCTCATTTCTCCTCTCCTTGTGCTCGGGTTCGCCATTCCAGCCGCTTGACTAAACATGTCCCTACTTGGAGAAACAGCACCTTCAACCTCCTGTTTCGTACAGGTTACAATTTGTCCTGAGCATGAACGGGAAGAGGGGGAACCAACGAGAGACTAGCCTTAGGTGTTGGGACAGGCACAGGTCACTCCATTTTCCCATCAGGAAGAAGAATGAACCACAGGCTCAGCCTGCCCCCCGGAACCAGAATAGGGCCTGAAGCAATCCTGCGCTTTTGCAGCTGGCTCCCAAAAAAGCGAGTTGACAAATGGAGCTCAGGGGCACTGCAATTCACAACCCTGCAGAATTATAAATGATAACTCCCGTCCACAAATATATTGACGGAAGGCAACGAAGAGGACTTGAAAGCAAGGCAGAATTGCAGGAAACAGATTTCAGGAGGTAGATTCGACTCGCCTGTAAAGCACGTGAAAAGCCGCAAAACGTTGACAATGATGCCCTTGGCCAAAAAGGGCGTATGCGTTTTTTCCTGAGTATATTCAGGAAAAAACGCATACGCCCTTTTTGGCCAACCAAGCGAGCCGGAAGGGCAAATCAGCGCTACAAAGAAGTCTCGCTGGCCCTCGGTCAAAAGGGCCATGCTGAAAAATGTGTAAAAACCAGAAAAGCAGGACAGGCCATGGAGACATGGGAGCCTTGCTACGCTGATGGGCGGGATGTAAATTGCCAACAGCCACTCTGGAGAAGTGTACAGTGTGTCCTGAAACATATAATAAACACAGCTTAGAGAGCATAGGGCACTTCCACTCATGGGCGTATAAATTGGGAAAACTAAACATCAACAAGACACAGGCACCCCAAAGTTTAGGGCTGCTCTGTTTCCATGAACCTCCACGTCGGTACACCTTAAATATCCCAGGAAAGAGAAAAATGGATAAAGAAGTTGTGGTACTTAGGCACAATGGAATATCACTCAGCCATGAAATCAATGTCATAAGGCTAGTTAGCAGCATGAGGAATGGATTTAGGGACGATGATTCTAAGTGAAATAAGTCACACAGAAAAAGACCCTTATCCTAAGATATCGCTTATAGAGGGAATGTCAAAATCGCTACACTTGAACTGAATTACAACACAGAACAGAGTCACACCTTTAGAAGACACACTATGGCTGCTTAACGGGAAAGGTGAGGTGGGGTGATGCATAAAACAAGGGTTTGTAATTAGCTCAGAGAACATTCCATAAGCCAAATATGTAATAGACAAGACCTACTCCCTGCTCAGTGAACTGGACTCAACACCCCCTAGTCACCGCACAACAATATATCTGACTAGTAAGAATCTGAAAACCTATGTATTGATATCTCTCTGTAAGTGAATCAAGAGGGTGTAAAGCGGCATAAACACAGCAGGGAAAAGCAGCCAAGACCCATTCTAAACATAAATTACTTAAAAGAACCCACAAAACAAAGACAGTGAAAGAGAGAGAAATTATTACAAAATCCGTTCAGGGGCTCTGATGCCACCTGGATTGACCATATCTAGACCCACAGCTGGATGAGACATAAGGCTGGACACTCTTGGGGCTGAGAGGATTGGTGAGGTTGGGTGAGCAAACGCAGACCCTTTAAAGTAATACCGCGGGGAACCCACCCCATGGGTCCCAAATCTCCAGGTTCAAGGGCATCTTCCTACATCGAAAACATGCATGGGAAACCCAGATGACGGTACACCGTGTGATCGGGAAAGGTTTCTAAAACGCACCTAATTTCTCCTCTCCTTGTGCTCGGGTTCGCCATTCCAGCCGCTTGACTAAACATCTCCCTACTTGGAAAATCAGCACCTTCAACCTCCTGTTTCGTACAGGTTGCAATTTGTCCTGAGCATGAACGGGAAGAGGGGGAACCAACGAGAGACTAGCCTTAGGTGTTGGGACAGGCACAGGTCACTCCATTTTCCCATCAGGAAGAAGAATGAACCACAGGCTCAGCCTGCCCCCCGGAACCAGAATAGGGCCTGAAGCAATCCTGCACTTTTGCGGCCGGCTCCCATAAAAGCGAGTTGACAAATGGAGCTCAGGGGCACTGCAATTCACAAAGCTGCAGAGTTATAAATTATAACTCCCGTCCACAAATATATTGACGGAAGGCAACGAAGAGGACTTGAAAGCAAGGCAGAATTGCAGGAAACAGATTTCAGGAGGTAGATTCGACTCGCCTGTAAAGCACGTGAAAAGCCGCAAAACGTTGACAATGATGCCCTTGGCCAAAAAGGGCGTATGCGTTTTTTCCTGAATATATTCAGGAAAAAACGCATACGCCCTTTTTGGCCAACCAAGCAAGCCGGAAGGGCAAATCAGCGCTACAAAGAACTCTCGCTTGCCATCGGTCAAAAGGGCCATGCTGAAAAAAGTGTAAAAACCAGAAAAGCAGGACAGGCCATGGAGACATCGGAGCCTTGCTACGCTGATGGGCGGGATGTAAATTGCCAACAGCCACTCTGGAGAAGTGTACGGTGTGTCCTGAAACATGTAATAAACACAACTTAGAGAGCATAGGGCACTTCCACTCATGGGCGTATAAATTGGGAAAACTAAACATCAACAAGACACAGGCACCACAAAGTTTAGGGCTGCTCTGTTTCCAAGAACCTCCACGTCGGTACACCTTAAATATCGCAGGAAAGAGAAAAATGCATAAAGAAGTTGTGGTACTTAGGCACAATGGAATATCACTCAGCCATGAAATCAATGTCATAAGGCTAGTTAGCAGCATGAGGAGTGGATTTAGGGACGATGATTCTAAGTGAAATAAGTCACACAGAAAAAGACACTTATCCTAAGGTATCGCTTATAGAGGGAATGTCAAAATCGCTACACTTGAACTGAATTACAAAACAGAACAGAGTCACACCTTTAGAAGACACACTATGTCTGCTTAACGGGAAAGGTGAGGTGGGGTGATGCATAAAACATGGGTTTGTAATTAGCTCAGAGACCGTTCCATAAGCCAAATATGTAATAGACAAGACTTACTCCCTGCTCAGTGAACTGGACTCAACACCCCCTAGTCACCGCACAACAATATATCTGACTAGTAAGAATCTGAAAACCTATGTATTGATATCTCTCTGTAAGTGAATCAAGAGGGTGTAAAGCAGCATAAACACAGCAGGGAAAAGCAGCCAAGACCCATTCTAAACATAAATTACTTAAAAGAACCCACAAAACAAAGACAGTGAAAGAGAGAGAAATTCTTACAAAATCCGTTCAGGGGCTCTGATGCAACCTGGATTGACCATATCTAGACCCACAGCTGGATGAGACATAAGGCTGGACACTCTTGGGGCTGAGAGGATTGGTGAGGTTGGGTGAGCAAACGCAGACCCTTTAAAGTAATACCACGGGGTACCCACCCCATGGGTCCCAAATCTCCAGGTTCAAGGGCATCTTCCTACATCGAAAACATGCATGGGAAACCCAGATGATGGTACACCGTGTGATCGGGAAAGGTTTCTAAAACGCACCTCATTTCTCCTCTCCTTGTGCTCGGGTTCGCCATTCCAGCCGCTTGACTAAACATGTCCCTACTTGGAGAAACAGCACCTTCAACCTCCTGTTTCGTACAGGTTACAATTTGTCCTGAGCATGAACGGGAAGAGGGGGAACCAACGAGAGACTAGCCTTAGGTGTTGGGACAGGCACAGGTCACTCCATTTTCCCATCAGGAAGAAGAATGAACCACAGGCTCAGCCTGCCCCCCGGAACCAGAATAGGGCCTGAAGCAATCCTGCGCTTTTGCAGCTGGCTCCCAAAAAAGCGAGTTGACAAATGGAGCTCAGGGGCACTGCAATTCACAACCCTGCAGAATTATAAATGATAACTCCCGTCCACAAATATATTGACGGAAGGCAACGAAGAGGACTTGAAAGCAAGGCAGAATTGCAGGAAACAGATTTCAGGAGGTAGATTCGACTCGCCTGTAAAGCACGTGAAAAGCCGCAAAACGTTGACAATGATGCCCTTGGCCAAAAAGGGCGTATGCGTTTTTTCCTGAGTATATTCAGGAAAAAACGCATACGCCCTTTTTGGCCAACCAAGCGAGCCGGAAGGGCAAATCAGCGCTACAAAGAAGTCTCGCTGGCCCTCGGTCAAAAGGGCCATGCTGAAAAATGTGTAAAAACCAGAAAAGCAGGACAGGCCATGGAGACATGGGAGCCTTGCTACGCTGATGGGCGGGATGTAAATTGCCAACAGCCACTCTGGAGAAGTGTACAGTGTGTCCTGAAACATATAATAAACACAGCTTAGAGAGCATAGGGCACTTCCACTCATGGGCGTATAAATTGGGAAAACTAAACATCAACAAGACACAGGCACCCCAAAGTTTAGGGCTGCTCTGTTTCCATGAACCTCCACGTCGGTACACCTTAAATATCCCAGGCAAGAGAAAAATGGATAAAGAAGTTGTGGTACTTAAGCACAATGGAATATCACTCAGCCATGAAATCAATGTCATAAGGCTAGTTAGCAGCATGAGGAGTGGATTTAGGGACGATGATTCTAAGTGAAATAAGTCACACAGAAAAAGACCCTTATCCTAAGATATCGCTTATAGAGGGAATGTCAAAATCGCTACACTTGAACTGAATTACAACACAGAACAGAGTCACACCTTTAGAAGACACACTATGGCCGCTTAACGGGAAAGGTGAGGTGGGGTGATGCATAAAACAAGGGTTTGTAATTAGCTCAGAGAACATTCCATAAGCCAAATATGTAATAGACAAGACCTACTCCCTGCTCAGTGAACTGGACTCAACACCCCCTAGTCACCGCACAACAATATATCTGACTAGTAAGAATCTGAAAACCTATGTATTGATATCTCTCTGTAAGTGAATCAAGAGGGTGTAAAGCGGCATAAACACAGCAGGGAAAAGCAGCCAAGACCCATTCTAAACATAAATTACTTAAAAGAACCCACAAAACAAAGACAGTGAAAGAGAGAGAAATTATTTCAAAATCCGTTCAGGGGCTCTGATGCCACCTGGATTGACCATATCTAGACCCACAGCTGGATGAGACATAAGGCTGGACACTCTTGGGGCTGAGAGGATTGGTGAGGTTGGGTGAGCAAACACAGACCCTTTAAAGTAATACCGCGGGGAACCCACCCCATGGGTCCCAAATCTCCAGGTTCAAGGGCATCTTCCTACATCGAAAACATGCATGGGAAACCCAGATGACGGTACACCGTGTGATCGGGAAAGGTTTCTAAAACGCACCTAATTTCTCCTCTCCTTGTGCTCGGGTTCGCCATTCCAGCCGCTTGACTAAACATCTCCCTACTTGGAGAAACAGCACCTTCAACCTCCTGTTTCGTACAGGTTACAATTTGTCCTGAGCATGAACGGGAAGAGGGGGAACCAACGAGAGACTAGCCTTAGGTGTTGGGACAGGCACAGGTCACTCCATTTTCCCATCAGGAAGAAGAATGAACCACAGGCTCAGCCTGCCCCCCGGAACCAGAATAGGGCCTGAAGCAATCCTGCGCTTTTGCGGACGGCTCCCAAAAAAGCGAGTTGACAAATGGAGCTCAGGGGCACTGCAATTCACAAACCTGCAGAGTTATAAATGATAACTCCCGTCCACAAATATATTGACGGAAGGCAACGAAGAGGACGTGAAAGCAAGGCAGAATTGCAGGAAACAGATTTCAGGAGGTAGATTCGACTCGCCTGTAAAGCACGTGAAAAGCCGCAAAACGTTGACAATGATGCCCTTGGCCAAAAAGGGCGTATGCGTTTTTTCCTGAATATATTCAGGAAAAAACGCATACGCCCTTTTTGGCCAACCAAGCAAGCTGGAAGGGCAAATCAGCGCTACAAAGAAGTCTCGCTTGCCATCGGTCCAAAGGGCCATGCTGAAAAAAGTGTAAAAACCAGAAAAGCAGGACAGGCCATGGAGACATGGGAGCCTTGCTACGCTGATGGGCGGGACGTAAATTGCCAACAGCCACTCTGGAGAAGTGTACGGTGTGTCCTGAAACATGTAATAAACACAGCTTAGAGACCATAGGGCACTTCCACTCATGGGCGTATAAATAGGGAAAACTAAACATCAACAAGACACAGGCACCCCAAAGTTTAGGGCTGCTCTGTTTCCATGAACCTCCACTTCGGTACACATTAAATATCCCAGGCAAGAGAAAAATGGATAAAGAAGTTGTGGTACTTAGGCACAATGGAATATCACTCAGCCATGAAATCAATGTCATAAGGCTAGTTAGCAGCATGAGGAGTGGATTTAGGGACGATGATTCTAAGTGAAATAAGTCACACAGAAAAAGACACTTATCCTAAGATATCGCTTATAGAGGGAATGTCAAAATCGCTACACTTGAACTGAATTACAAAACAGAACAGAGCCACACCCTTAGAGGACACACTATGTCTGCTTAACGGGAAAGGTGAGGTGGGGTGATGCATAAAACAAGGGTTTGTAATTAGCTCAGAGACCGTTCCATAAGCCAAATATGTAATAGACAAGACCTACTCCCTGCTCAGTAAACTGGACTCAACACTCCCTAGTCACCGCACAACAATATATCTGACTAGTAACAATCTGAAAACCTATGTATTGATATCTCTCTGTAAGTGAATCAAGAGGGTGTAAAGCGGCATAAACACAGCAGGGAAAAGCAGCCAAGACCCATTCTAAACATAAATTACTTAAAAGAACCCACAAAACAAAGACAGTGAAAGAGAGAGAAATTCTTACAAAATCCGTTCAGGGGCTCTGATGCAACCTGGATTGACCATAACTAGACCCACAGCTGGATGAGACATAAGGCTGGACACTCTTGGGGCTGAGAGGATTGGTGAGGTTGGGTGAGCAAACGCAGGCCCTTTAAAGTAATACCGCGGGGTACCCACACAATGGGTCCCAAATCTCCAGGTTCAAGGGCATCTTCCTACATCGAAAACATGCATGGGAAATCCAGATGATGGTACACCGTGTGATCGGGAAAGGTTTCTAAAACGCACCTCATTTCTCCTCTCCTTGTGCTCGGGTTCGCCATTCCAGCCACTTGACTAAACATCTCCCTACTTGGAGAATCAGCACCTTCAACCTCCTGTTTCGTACAGGTTGCAATTTGTCCTGAGGATGAACGGGAAGAGGGGGAACCAACGAGAGACTAGCCTTAGGTGTTGGGACAGGCACAGGTCACTCCATTTTCCCATCAGGAAGAAGAATGAACCACAGGCTCAGCCTGCCCCCCGGAACCAGAATAGGGCCTGAAGCAATCCTGCGCTTTTGCGGCCGGCTCCCAAAAAAGCGAGTTGACAAATGGAGCTCAGGGGCACTGCAATTCACAAACCTGCAGAGTTATAAATGATAACTCCCGTCCACAAATATATTGATGGAAGGCAACGAAGAGGACTTGAAAGCAAGGCAGAATTGCAGGAAACAGATTTCAGGAGGTAGATTAGACTCGCCTGTAAAGCACGTGAAAAGCCGCAAAACGTTGACAATGATGCCCTTGGCCAAAAAGGGCGTATGCGTTTTTTCCTGAATATATTCAGGAAAAAACGCATACGCCCTTTTTGGCCAACCAAGCAAGCTGGAAGGGCAAATCAGCGCTACAAAGAAGTCTCGCTTGCCATCGGTCCAAAGGGCCATGCTGAAAAAAGTGTAAAAACCAGAAAAGCAGGACAGGCCATGGAGACATGGGAGCCTTGCTACGCTGATGGGCGGGATGTAAATTGCCAACAGCCACTCTGGAGAAGTGTACGGTGTGTCCTGAAACATGTAATAAACACAACTTAGAGAGCATAGGGCACTTCCACTCATGGGCGTATAAATTGGGAAAACTAAACATCAACAAGACAAAGGCACCACAACGTTTAGGGCTGCTCTGTTTCCAAGAACCTCCACGTTGGTACACCTTAAATATCCCAGGCAAGAGAAAAATGGATAAAGAAGTTGTGGTACTTAGGCACAATGGACTATCACTCAGCCATGATATCAATGTCATAAGGCTAGTTAGCAGCATGAGGAGTGGATTTAGGGACGATGATTCTAAGTGAAATAAGTCACACAGAAAAAGACACTTATCCTAAGATATCGCTTATAGAGGGAATGTCAAAATCGCTACACTTGAACTGAATTACAAAACAGAACAGAGCCACACCCTTAGAGGACACACTATGTCTGCTTAACGGGAAAGGTGAGGTGGGGTGATGCATAAAACAAGGGTTTGTAATTAGCTCAGAGACCGTTCCATAAGCCAAATATGTAATAGACAAGACCTACTCCCTGCTCAGTGAACTGGACTCAACACACCCTAGTCACCGCACAACAATATATCTGACTAGTAAGAATCTGAAAACCTATGTATTGATATCTCTCTGTAAGTGAATCAAGAGGGTGTAAAGCGGCATAAACACAGCAGGGAAAAGAAGCCAAGACCCATTCTAAACATAAATTACTTAAAAGAACCCACAAAACAAAGACAGTGAAAGAGAGAGAAATTCTTACAAAATCCGTTCAGGGGCTCTGATGCAACCTGGATTGACCATATCTAGACCCACAGCTGGATGAGACATAAGGCTGGACACTCTTGGGGCTGAGAGGATTGGTGAGGTTGGGTGAGCAAACGCAGACCCTTTAAAGTAATACCACGGGGTACCCACCCCATGGGTCCCAAATCTCCAGGTTCAAGGGCATCTTCCTACATCGAAAACATGCATGGGAAACCCAGATGATGGTACACCGTGTGATCGGGAAAGGTTTCTAAAACGCACCTCATTTCTCCTCTCCTTGTGCTCGGGTTCGCCATTCCAGCCGCTTGACTAAACATCTCCCTACTTGGAGAAACAGCACCTTCAACCTCCTGTTTCGTACAGGTTACAATTTGTCCTGAGCATGAACGGGAAGAGGGGGAACCAACGAGAGACTAGCCTTAGGTGTTGGGACAGGCACAGGTCACTCCATTTTCCCATCAGGAAGAAGAATGAACCACAGGCTCAGCCTGCCCCCCGGAACCAGAATAGGGCCTGAAGCAATCCTGCGCTTTTGCGGACGGCTCCCAAAAAAGCGAGTTGACAAATGGAGCTCAGGGGCACTGCAATTCACAAACCTGCAGAGTTATAAATGATAACTCCCGTCCACAAATATATTGACGGAAGGCAACGAAGAGGACGTGAAAGCAAGACAGAATTGCAGGAAACAGATTTCAGGAGGTAGATTCGACTCGCCTGTAAAGCACGTGAAAAGCCGCAAAACGTTGACAATGATGCCCTTGGCCAAAAAGGGCGTATGCGTTTTTTCCTGAATATATGTAGGAGAAAACGCATACGCCCTTTTGGGCCAACCAAGCAAGCCGGAAGGGCAAATCAGCGCTACAAAGAAGTCTCGCTTGCCATCGGTCAAAAGGGCCATGCTGAAAAAAGTGTAAAAACCAGAAAAGCAGGACAGGCCATGGAGACATGGGAGCCTTGCTACGCTGATGGGCGGGACGTAAATTGCCAACAGCCACTCTGGAGAAGTGTACGGTGTGTCCTTAAACATGTAATAAACACAGCTTAGAGACCATAGGGCACTTCCACTCATGGGCGTATAAATAGGGAAAACTAAACATCAACAAGACACAGGCACCCCAAAGTTTAGGGCTGCTCTGTTTCCATGAACCTCCACTTCGGTACACATTAAATATCCCAGGCAAGAGAAAAATGGATAAAGAAGTTGTGGTACTTAGGCACAATGGAATATCACTCAGCCATGAAATCAATGTCATAAGGCTAGTTAGCAGCATGAGGAGTGGATTTAGGGACGATGATTCTAAGTGAAATAAGTCACACAGAAAAAGACACTTACCCTAAGATATCGCTTATAGAGGGAATGTCCAAATCGCTACAGTTGAACTGAATTACAAAACAGAACAGAGCCACACCTTTAGAAGACACACTATGGCTGCTTAACGGGAAAGGTGAGGTGGGGTGATGCATAAAACAAGGGTTTGTAATTAGCTCAGAGACCGTTCCATAAGCCAAATATGTAATAGACAAGACCTACTCCCTGCTCAGTAAACTGGACTCAACACTCCCTAGTCACCGCACAACAATATATCTGACTAGTAACAATCTGAAAACCTATGTATTGATATCTCTCTGTAAGTGAATCAAGAGGGTGTAAAGCGGCATAAACACAGCAGGGAAAAGCAGCCAAGACCCATTCTAAACATAAATTACTTAAAAGAACCCACAAAACAAAGACAGTGAAAGAGAGAGAAATTCTTACAAAATCCGTTCAGGGGCTCTGATGCAACCTGGATTGACCATAACTAGACCCACAGCTGGATGAGACATAAGGCTGGACACTCTTGGGGCTGAGAGGATTGGTGAGGTTGGGTGAGCAAACGCAGGCCCTTTAAAGTAATACCGCGGGGTACCCACACAATGGGTCCCAAATCTCCAGGTTCAAGGGCATCTTCCTACATCGAAAACATGCATGGGAAATCCAGATGATGGTACACCGTGTGATCGGGAAAGGTTTCTAAAACGCACCTCATTTCTCCTCTCCTTGTGCTCGGGTTCGCCATTCCAGCCGCTTGACTAAACATCTCCCTACTTGGAGAATCAGCACCTTCAACCTCCTGTTTCGTACAGGTTGCAATTTGTCCTGAGGATGAACGGGAAGAGGGGGAACCAACGAGAGACTAGCCTTAGGTGTTGGGACAGGCACAGGTCACTCCATTTTCCCATCAGGAAGAAGAATGAACCACAGGCTCAGCCTGCCCCCCGGAACCAGAATAGGGCCTGAAGCAATCCTGCGCTTTGGCGGCCGGCTCCCAAAAAAGCGAGTTGACAAATGGAGCTCAGGGGCACTGCAATTCACAAACCTGCAGAGTTATAAATGATAACTCCCGTCCACAAATATATTGACGGAAGGCAACGAAGAGGACTTGAAAGCAAGGCAGAATTGCAGGAAACAGATTTCAGGAGGTAGATTCGACTCGCCTTTAAAGCACGTGAAAAGCCGCAAAACGTTGACAATGATGCCCTTGGCCAAAAAGGGCGTATGCGTTTTTTCCTGAATATATTCAGGAAAAAACGCATACGCCCTTTTTGGCCAACCAAGCAAGCTGGAAGGGCAAATCAGCGCTACAAAGAAGTCTCGCTTGCCATCGGTCCAAAGGGCCATGCTGAAAAAAGTGTAAAAACCAGAAAAGCAGGACAGGCCATGGAGACATGGGAGCCTTGCTACGCTGATGGGCGGGATGTAAATTGCCAACAGCCACTCTGGAGAAGTGTACGGTGTGTCCTGAAACATGTAATAAACACAACTTAGAGAGCATAGGGCACTTCCACTCATGGGCGTATAAATTGGGAAAACTAAACATCAACAAGACAAAGGCACCACAACGTTTAGGGCTGCTCTGTGTCCAAGAACCTCCACGTTGGTACACCTTAAATATCCCAGGCAAGAGAAAAATGGATAAAGAAGTTGTGGTACTTAGGCACAATGGACTATCACTCAGCCATGATATCAATGTCATAAGGCTAGTTAGCAGCATGAGGAGTGGATTTAGGGACGATGATTCTAAGTGAAATAAGTCACACAGAAAAAGACACTTATCCTAAGATATCGCTTATAGAGGGAATGTCAAAATCGCTACACTTGAACTGAATTACAAAACAGAACAGAGTCACACCTTAAAAAGCACACTATGTCTGCTTAAGGGGAAATGTGAGGTGGGGTGATGCATAAAACAAGGGTTTGTAATTAGCTCAGAGACCGTTCCATAAGCCAAATATGTAATAGACAAGACCTACTCCCTGCTCAGTGAACTGGACTCAACACCCCCTAGTCACCGCACAACAATATATCTGACTAGTAAGAATCTGAAAACCTATGTATTGATATTTCTCTGTAAGTGAATCAAGAGGGTGTAAAGCGGCATAAACACAGCAGGGAAAAGCAGCCAAGACCCATTCTAAACATAAATTACTTAAAAGAACCCACAAAACAAAGACAGTGAAAGAGAGAGAAATTCTTACAAAATTCGTTCAGGGGCTCTGATGCAACCTGGATTGACCATATCTAGACCCACAGCTGGACGAGACATAAGGCTGGACACTCTTGGGGCTGAGAGGATTGGTGAGGTTGGGTGAGCAAACACACACCCTTTAAAGTAATACCGCGTGGTACCCACCCCATGGGTCCCAAATCTCCAGGTTCAAGGGCATCTTCCTACATCGAAAACATGCATGGGAAACCCAGATGATGGTACACCGTGTGATCGGGAAAGGTTTCTAAAACGCACCTCATTTCTCCTCTCCTTGTGCTCGGGTTCGCCATTCCAGCCGCTTGACTAAACATCTCCCTACCTGGAGAATCAGCACCTTCAACCTCCTGTTTCGTACAGGTTGCAATTTGTCCTGAGCATGAACGGGAAGAGGGGGAACCAACGAGAGACTAGCCTTAGGTGTTGGGACAGGCACAGGTCACTCCATTTTCCCATCAGGAAGAAGAATGAACCACAGGCTCAGCCTGCCCCCCGGAACCAGAATAGGCCCTGAAGCAATCCTGCGCTTTTACGGCCGGCTCCCAAAAAAGCGAGTTGACAAATGGAGATCAGGGGCACTGCAATTCACAAACCTGCAGAGTTATAAATGATAACTCCCGTCCACAAATATATTGACGGAAGGCAACGAAGAGGACTTGAAAGCAAGGCAGAATTGCAGGAAACAGATTTCAGGAGGTAGATTCGACTCGCCTTTAAAGCACGTGAAAAGCCGCAAAACGTTGACAATGATGCCCTTGGCCAAAAAGGGCGTATGCGTTTTTTCCTGAATATATTCAGGAAAAAACGCATACGCCCTTTTTGGCCAACCAAGCAAGCCGGAAGGGCAAATCAGCGCTACAAAGAAGTCTCGCTTGCCATCGGTCAAAAGGGCCATGCTGAAAAAAGTGTAAAAACCAGAAAAGCAGGACAGGCCATGGAGACATGGGAGCCTTGCTACGCTGATGGCGGGATGTAAATTGCCAACAGCCACTCTGGAGAAGTGTACGGTGTGTCCTGAAACATGTAATACACACAACTTAGAGAGCATAGGGCACTTCCACTCATGGGCGTATAAATTGGGAAAACTAAACATCAACAAGAGACAGGCACCACAAAGTTTAGGGCTGCTCTGTTTCCATGAACCTCCACTTCGGTACACATTAAATATCCCAGGCAAGAGAAAAATGGATAAAGAAGTTGTGGTACTTAGGCACAATGGAATATCACTCAGCCATGAAATCAATGTCATAAGGCTAGTTAGCAGCATGAGGAGTGGATTTAGGGACGATGATTCTAAGTGAAATAAGTCACACAGAAAAAGACACTTATCCTAAGATATCGCTTATAGAGGGAATGTCAAAATCGCTACACTTGAACTGAATTACAAAACAGAACAGAGTCACACCTTAAAAAGCACACTATGTCTGCTTAACGGGAAAGGTGAGGTGGGGTGATGCATAAAACAAGGGTTTGTAATTAGCTCAGAGACCGTTCCATAAGCCAAATATGTAATAGACAAGACCTACTCCCTGCTCAGTGAACTGGACTCAACACCCCCTAGTCACCGCACAACAATATATCTGACTAGTAAGAATCTGAAAACCTATGTATTGATATCTCTCTGTAAGTGAATCAAGAGGGTGTAAAGCGGCATAAACACAGCAGGGAAAAGCAGCCAAGACCCATTCTAAACATAAATTACTTAAAAGAACCCACAAAACAAACACAGTGAAAGAGACAGCAATTCTTACAAAATCCGTTCAGGGGCTCTGATGCAACCTGGATTGACCATATCTAGACCCACAGCTGGACGAGACATAAGGCTGGACACTCTTGGGGCTGAGAGGATTGGTGAGGTTGGGTGAGCAAATGCAGACCCTTTAAAGTAATAACACGGGGTACCCACCACATGGGTCCCAAATCTCCAGGTTCAAGGGCATCTTCCTACATCGAAAACATGCCTGGGAAACCCAGATGATGGTACACCGTGTGATCGGGAAAGGTTTCTAAAACGCACCTCATTTCTCCTCTCCTTGTGCTCGGGTTCGCCATTCCAGCCGCTTGACTAAACATCTCCCTACTTGGAGAATCAGCACCTTCAACCTCCTGTTTCGTACAGGTTGCAATTTGTCCTGAGGATGAACGGAAAGAGGGGGAACCAACGAGAGACCAGCCTTAGGTGTTGGGACAGGCACAGGTCACTCCATTTTCCCATCAGGAAGAAGAATGAACCACAGGCTCTGCCTGCCCCCCGGAACCAGAATAGGGCCTGAAGCAATCCTACGCTTTTGCGGCCGGATCCCAAAAAAGCGAGTTGACAAATGGAGCTCAGGGGCACTGCAATTCACAAACCTGCAGAGTTATAAATGATAACTCCCGTCC
Organism: Eubalaena glacialis; assembly: GCF_028564815.1. Taxonomy (NCBI): domain Eukaryota; kingdom Metazoa; phylum Chordata; class Mammalia; order Artiodactyla; family Balaenidae; genus Eubalaena; species Eubalaena glacialis. Next base: position 377,768 of record NW_026871258.1, read on the forward strand.
ACAAATATATTGACGGAAGGCAACGAAGAGGACTTGAAACCAAGGCAGAATTGCAGGAAACAGATTTCAGGAGGTAGATTCGACTCGCCTGTAAAGCACGTGAAAAGCCGCAAAACGTTGACAATGATGCCCTTGGCCAAAAAGGGCGTATGCTTTTTTTCCTGAATATATTCAGGAAAAAACGCATACGCCCTTTTTGGCCACCAAGCAAGCCGGAATGGCAAATCAGCGCTACAAAGAAGTCTCGCTTGCCATCGGTCAAAAGGGCCATGCTGAAAAAAGTGTAAAAACCAGAAAAGCAGGACAGGCCATGGAGACATGGGAGCCTTGCTACGCTTATGGGCGGGATGTAAATTGCCAACAGCCACTCTGGAGAAGTGTACGGTGTGTCCTGAAACATGTAATAAACACAACTTAGAGAGCATAGGGCACTTCCACTCATGGGCGTATAAATTGGGAAAACTAAACATCAACAAGACACAGGCACCACAAAGTTTAGGGCTGCTCTGTTTCCATGAACCTCCACTTCGGTACACATTAAATATCCCAGTCAAGGGAAAAATGGATAAAGAAGTTGTGGTACTTAGGCACAATGGAATATCACTCAGCCATGAAATCAATGTCATAAGGCTAGTTAGCAGCATGAGGAGTGGATTTAGGGACGATGATTCTAAGTGAAATAAGTCACACAGAGAAAGACACTTATCCTAAGATATCGCTTATAGAGGGAATGTCAAAATCGCTACACTTGAACTGAATTACAAAACAGAACAGAGTCACACCTTAAAAAGCACACTATGTCTGCTTAACGGGAAAGGTGAGGTGGGGTGATGCATAAAACAAGGGTTTGTAATTAGCTCAGAGACCGTTCCATAAGCCAAATATGTAATAGACAAGACCTACTCCCTGCTCAGTGAACTGGACTCAACACCCCCTAGTCACCGCACAACAATATATCTGACTAGTAAGAATCTGAAAACCTATGTATTGATATCTCTCTGTAAGTGAATCAAGAGGGTGTAAAGCGGCATAAACACAGCAGGGAAAAGCAGCCAAGACCCATTCTAAACATAAATTACTTAAAAGAACCCACAAATCAAAGACAGTGAAAGAGAGAGAAATTCTTACAAAATCCGTTCAGGGGCTCTGATGCAACCTGGATTGACCATATCTAGGCCCACAGCTGGACGAGACATAAGGCTGGACACTCTTGGGGCTGAGAGGATTGGTGAGGTTGGGTGAGCAAACGCAGACCCTTTAAAGTAATACCGCGGGGTACCCACCCCATGGGTCCCAAATCTCCAGGTTCAAGGGCATCTTCCTACATCAAAAACATGCATGGGAAACCCAGATGATGGTACACCGTGTGATCGGGAAAGGTTTCTAAAACGCACCTCATTTCTCCTCTCCTTGTGCTCGGGTTCGCCATTCCAGCCGCTTGACTAAACATCTCCCTACTTGGAGAATCAGCACCTTCAACCTCCTGTTTCGTACAGGTTGCAATTTGTCCTGAGCATGAACGGGAAGAGGGGGAACCAACGAGAGACTAGCCTTAGGTGTTGGGACAGGCACAGGTCACTCCATTTTCCCATCAGGAAGAAGAATGAACCACAGGCTCAGCCTGCCCCCCGGAACCAGAATAGGGCCTGAAGCAATCCTGCGCGTTTGCGGCCGGCTCCCAAAAAAGCGAGTTGACAAATGGAGCTCAGGGGCACTGCAATTCACAAACCTGCAGAGTTATAAATGATAACTCCCGTCCACAAATATATTGACGGAAGGCAACGAAGAGGACTTGAAAGCAAGGCAGAATTGCAGGAAACAGATTTCAGGAGGTAGATTCGACTCGCCTTTAAAGCACGTGAAAAGCCGCAAAACGTTGACAATGATGCCCTTGGCCAAAAAGGGCGTATGCGTTTTTTCCTGAATATATTCAGGAAAAAACGCATACGCCCTTTTTGGCCAACCAAGCAAGCCGGAAGGGCAAATCAGCGCTACAAAGAAGTCTCGCTTGCCATCGGTCAAAAGGGCCATGCTGAAAAAAGTGTAAAAACCAGAAAAGCAGGACAGGCCATGGAGACATGGGAGCATTGCTACGCTGATGGGCGGGATGTAAATTGCCAACAGCCAGTCTGGAGAAGTGTACGGTGTGTCCTGAAACATGTAATAAACACAGCTTAGAGAGCATAGGGCACTTCCACTCATGGGCGTATAAATTGGGAAAACTAAACATCAACAAGACACAGGCACCACAAAGTTTAGGGCTGCTCTGTTTCCATGAACCTCCACTTCGGTACACATTAAATATCCCAGGAAAGAGAAAAATGGATAAAGAAGTTGTGGTACTTAGGCACAATGGAATATCACTCAGCCATGAAATCAATGTCATAAGGCTAGTTAGCAGCATGAGGAGTGGATTTAGGGACGATGATTCTAAGTGAAATAAGTCACACAGAGAAAGACACTTATCCTAAGATATCGCTTATAGAGGGAATGTCAAAATCGCTACACTTGAACTGAATTACAAAACAGAACAGAGTCACACCTTAAAAAGCACACTATGTCTGCTTAACGGGAAAGGTGAGGTGGGGTGATGCATAAAACAAGGGTTTGTAATTAGCTCAGAGACCGTTCCATAAGCCAAATATGTAATAGACAAGACCTACTCCCTGCTCAGTGAACTGGACTCAACACCCCCTAGTCACCGCACAACAATATATCTGACTAGTAAGAATCTGAAAACCTATGTATTGATATCTCTCTGTAAGTGAATCAAGAGGGTGTAAAGCGGCATAAACACAGCAGGGAAAAGCAGCCAAGACCCATTCTAAACATAAATTACTTAAAAGAACCCACAAATCAAAGACAGTGAAAGAGAGAGAAATTCTTACAAAATCCGTTCAGGGGCTCTGATGCAACCTGGATTGACCATATCTAGGCCCACAGCTGGACGAGACATAAGGCTGGACACTCTTGGGGCTGAGAGGATTGGTGAGGTTGGGTGAGCAAACGCAGACCCTTTAAAGTAATACGGCGGGGTACCCACCCCATGGGTCCCAAATCTCCAGGTTCAAGGGCATCTTCCTACATCAAAAACATGCATGGGAAACCCAGATGATGGTACACCGTGTGATCGGGAAAGGTTTCTAAAACGCACCTCATTTCTCCTCTCCTTGTGCTCGGGTTCGCCATTCCAGCCGCTTGACTAAACATCTCCCTACTTGGAGAATCAGCACCTTCAACCTCCTGTTTCGTACAGGTTGCAATTTGTCCTGAGCATGAACGGGAAGAGGGGGAACCAACGAGAGACTAGCCTTAGGTGTTGGGACAGGCACAGGTCACTCCATTTTCCCATCAGGAAGAAGAATGAACCACAGGCTCAGCCTGCCCCCCGGAACCAGAATAGGGCCTGAAGCAATCCTGCGCGTTTGCGGCCGGCTCCCAAAAAAGCGAGTTGACAAATGGAGCTCAGGGGCACTGCAATTCACAAACCTGCAGAGTTATAAATGATAACTCCCGTCCACAAATATATTGACGGAAGGCAACGAAGAGGACTTGAAAGCAAGGCAGAATTGCAGGAAACAGATTTCAGGAGGTAGATTCGACTCGCCTTTAAAGCACGTGAAAAGCCGCAAAACGTTGACAATGATGCCCTTGGCCAAAAAGGGCGTATGCGTTTTTTCCTGAATATATTCAGGAAAAAACGCATACGCCCTTTTTGGCCAACCAAGCAAGCCGGAAGGGCAAATCAGCGCTACAAAGAAGTCTCGCTTGTCATCGGTCAAAAGGGCCATGCTGAAAAAAGTGTAAAAACCAGAAAAGCAGGACAGGCCATGGAGACATGGGAGCATTGCTACGCTGATGGGCGGGATGTAAATTGCCAACAGCCAGTCTGGAGAAGTGTACGGTGTGTCCTGAAACATGTAATAAACACAGCTTAGAGAGCATAGGGCACTTCCACTCATGGGCGTATAAATTGGGAAAACTAAACATCAACAAGACACAGGCACCACAAAGTTTAGGGCTGCTCTGTTTCCATGAACCTCCACTTCGGTACACATTAAATATCCCAGGAAAGAGAAAAATGGATAAAGAAGTTGTGGTACTTAGGCACAATGGAATATCACTCAGCCATGAAATCAATGTCATAACGCTAGTTAGCAGCATGAGGAGTGGATTTAGGGACGATGATTCTAAGTGAAATAAGTCACACAGAGAAAGACACTTATCCTAAGATATCGCTTATAGAGGGAATGTCAAAATCGCTACACTTGAACTGAATTACAAAACAGAACAGAGTCACACCTTAAAAAGCACACTATGTCTGCTTAACGGGAAAGGTGAGGTGGGGTGATGCATAAAACAAGGGTTTGTAATTAGCTCAGAGACCGTTCCATAAGCCAAATATGTAATAGACAAGACCTACTCCCTGCTCAGTGAACTGGACTCAACACCCCCTAGTCACCGCACAACAATATATCTGACTAGTAAGAATCTGAAAACCTATGTATTGATATCTCTCTGTAAGTGAATCAAGAGGGTGTAAAGCGGCATAAACACAGCAGGGAAAAGCAGCCAAGACCCATTCTAAACATAAATTACTTAAAAGAACCCACAAATCAAAGACAGTGAAAGAGAGAGAAATTCTTACAAAATCCGTTCAGGGGCTCTGATGCAACCTGGATTGACCATATCTAGGCCCACAGCTGGACGAGACATAAGGCTGGACACTCTTGGGGCTGAGAGGATTGGTGAGGTTGGGTGAGCAAACGCAGACCCTTTAAAGTAATACCGCGGGGTACCCACCCCATGGGTCCCAAATCTCCAGGTTCAAGGGCATCTTCCTACATCGAAAACATGCATGGGAAACCCAGATGATGGTACACCGTGTGATCGGGAAAGGTTTCTAAAACGCACCTCATTTCTCCTCTCCTTGTGCTCGGGTTCGCCATTCCAGCCGCTTGACTAAACATCTCCCTACTTGGAGAATCAGCACCTTCAACCTCCTGTTTCGTACAGGTTGCAATTTGTCCTGAGCATGAACGGGAAGAGGGGGAACCAACGAGAGACTAGCCTTAGGTGTTGGGACAGGCACAGGTCACTCCATTTTCCCATCAGGAAGAAGAATGAACCACAGGCTCAGCCTGCCCCCCGGAACCAGAATAGGGCCTGAAGCAATCCTGCGCGTTTGCGGCCGGCTCCCAAAAAAGCGAGTTGACAAATGGAGCTCAGGGGCACTGCAATTCACAAACCTGCAGAGTTATAAATGATAACTCCCGTCCACAAATATATTGACGGAAGGCAACGAAGAGGACTTGAAAGCAAGGCAGAATTGCAGGAAACAGATTTCAGGAGGTAGATTCGACTCCCCTGTAAAGCACGTGAAAAGCTGCAAAACGTTGACAATGATGCCCTTGGCCAAAAAGGGCGTATGCGTTTTTTCCTGAATATATTCAGGAAAAAACGCATACGCCCTTTTTGGCCAACCAAGCAAGCCAGAAGGGCAAATCAGCGCTACAAAGAAGTCTCGCTTGCCATCGGTCCAAAGGGCCATGCTGAAAAAAGTGTAAAAACCAGAAAAGCAGGACAGGCCATGGAGACATGGGAGCATTGCTACGCTGATGGGCGGGATGTAAATTGCCAACAGCCACTCTGGAGAAGTGTACGGTGTGTCCTGAAACATGTAATAAACACAGCTTAGACAGCATAGGGCACTTCCACTCATGGGCGTATAAATTGGGAAAACTAAACATCAACAAGACACAGGCACCCCAAAGTTTAGGGCTGCTCTGTTTCCATGAACCTCCACTTCGGTACACATTAAATATCCCAGGAAAGAGAAAAATGGATAAAGAAGTTGTGGTACTTAGGCACAATGGAATATCACTCATCCATGAAATCAATGTCATAAGGCTAGTTAGCAGCATGAGGAGTGGATTTAGGGACGATGATTTTAAGTGAAATAAGTCACACAGAAAAAGACACTTATCCTAAAATATCACTTATAGAGGGAATGTCAAAATCGCTACAATTGAACTGAATTACAAAAAAAAACAGAGTCACACCTTAAAAAGCACACTATGTCTGCTTAACGGGAAAGGTGAGGTGGGGTGATGCATAAAACAAGGGTTTGTAATTAGCTCAGAGACCGTTCCATAAGCCAAATATGTAATAGACAAGACCTACTCCCTGCTCAGTGAACTGGACTCAACACCCCCTAGTCACCGCACAACAATATATCTGACTAGTAAGAATCTGAAAACCTATGTATTGATATCTCTCTGTAAGTGAATCAAGAGGGTGTAAAGCGGCATAAACACAGCAGGGAAAAGCAGCCAAGACCCATTCTAAACATAAATTACTTAAAAGAACCCACAAAACAAAGACAGTGAAAGAGACAGAAATTCTTACAAAATCCGTTCAGGGGCTCTGATGCCACCTGGATTGACCATATCTAGGCCCACAGCTGGACGAGACATAAGGCTGGACACTCTTGGGGCTGAGAGGATTGGTGAGGTTGGGTGAGCAAACGCAGACCCTTTAAAGTAATACGGCGGGGTACCCACCCCATGGGTCCCAAATCTCCAGGTTCAAGGGCATCTTCCTACATCAAAAACATGCATGGGAAACCCAGATGATGGTACACCGTGTGATCGGGAAAGGTTTCTAAAACGCACCTCATTTCTCCTCTCCTTGTGCTCGGGTTCGCCATTCCAGCCGCTTGACTAAACATCTCCCTACTTGGAGAATCAGCACCTTCAACCTCCTGTTTCGTACAGGTTGCAATTTGTCCTGAGCATGAACGGGAAGAGGGGGAACCAACGAGAGACTAGCCTTAGGTGTTGGGACAGGCACAGGTCACTCCATTTTCCCATCAGGAAGAAGAATGAACCACAGGCTCAGCCTGCCCCCCGGAACCAGAATAGGGCCTGAAGCAATCCTGCGCTTTTGCGGCCGGCTCCCAAAAAAGCGAGTTGACAAATGGAGCTCAGGGGCACTGCAATTCACAAACCTGCAGAGTTATAAATGATAACTCCCGTCCACAAATATATTGACGGAAGGCAACGAAGAGGAATTGAAAGCAAGGCAGAATTGCAGGAAACAGATTTCAGGAGGTAGATTCGACTCGCCTTTAAAGCACGTGAAAAGCCGCAAAACGTTGACAATGATGCCCTTGGCCAAAAAGGGCGTATGCGTTTTTTCCTGAATATATTCAGGAAAAAACGCATACGCCCTTTTTGGCCAACCAAGCAAGCCGGAAGGGCAAATCAGCGCTACAAAGAAGTCTCGCTTGCCATCGGTCAAAAGGGCCATGCTGAAAAAAGTGTAAAAACCAGAAAAGCAGGACAGGCCATGGAGACATGGGAGCATTGCTACGCTGATGGGCGGGATGTAAATTGCCAACAGCCACTCTGGAGAAGTGTACGGTGTGTCCTGAAACATGTAATAAACACAGCTTAGAGAGCATAGGGCACTTCCACTCATGGGCGTATAAATTGGGAAAACTAAACATCAACAAGACACAGGCACCACAAAGTTTAGGGCTGCTCTGTTTCCATGAACCTCCACTTCGGTACACATTAAATATCCCAGGAAAGAGAAAAATGGATAAAGAAGTTGTGGTACTTAGGCACAATGGAATATCACTCAGCCATGAAATCAATGTCATAAGGCTATTTAGCAGCATGAGGAGTGGATTTAGGGACGATGATTCTAAGTGAAATAAGTCACACAGAGAAAGACACTTATCCTAAGATATCGCTTATAGAGGGAATGTCAAAATCGCTACACTTGAACTGAATTACAAAACAGAACAGAGTCACACCTTAAAAAGCACACTATGTCTGCTTAACGGGAAAGGTGAGGTGGGGTGATGCATAAAACAAGGGTTTGTAATTAGCTCAGAGACCGTTCCATAAGCCAAATATGTAATAGACAAGACCTACTCCCTGCTCAGTGAACTGGACTCAACACCCCCTAGTCACCGCACAACAATATATCTGACTAGTAAGAATCTGAAAACCTATGTATTGATATCTCTCTGTAAGTGAATCAAGAGGGTGTAAAGCGGCATAAACACAGCAGGGAAAAGCAGCCAAGACCCATTCTAAACATAAATTACTTAAAAGAACCCACAAATCAAAGACAGTGAAAGAGAGAGAAATTCTTACAAAATCCGTTCAGGGGCTCTGATGCAACCTGGATTGACCATATCTAGGCCCACAGCTGGACGAGACATAAGGCTGGACACTCTTGGGGCTGAGAGGATTGGTGAGGTTGGGTGAGCAAACGCAGACCCTTTAAAGTAATACTGCGGGGTACCCACCCCATGGGTCCCAAATCTCCAGGTTCAAGGGCATCTTCCTACATCAAAAACATGCATGGGAAACCCAGATGATGGTACACCGTGTGATCGGGAAAGGTTTCTAAAACGCACCTCATTTCTCCTCTCCTTGTGCTCGGGTTCGCCATTCCAGCCGCTTGACTAAACATCTCCCTACTTGGAGAATCAGCACCTTCAACCTCCTGTTTCGTACAGGTAGCAATTTGTCCTGAGCATGAACGGGAAGAGGGGGAACCAACGAGAGACTAGCCTTAGGTGTTGGGACAGGCACAGGTCACTCCATTTTCCCATCAGGAAGAAGAATGAACCACAGGCTCAGCCTGCCCCCCGGAACCAGAATAGGGCCTGAAGCAATCCTGCGCTTTTGCGGCCGGCTCCCAAAAAAGCGAGTTGACAAATGGAGCTCAGGGGCACTGCAATTCACAAACCTGCAGAGTTATAAATGATAACTCCCGTCCACAAATATATTGACGGAAGGCAACGAAGAGGACTTGAAAGCAAGGCAGAATTGCAGGAAACAGATTTCAGGAGGTAGATTCGACTCGCCTTTAAAGCACGTGAAAAGCCGCAAAACGTTGACAATGATGCCCTTGGCCAAAAAGCGCGTATGCGTTTTTTCCTGAATATATTCAGGAAAAAACGCATACGCGCTTTTTGGCCAACCAAGCAAGCCGGAAGGGCAAATCAGCGCTACAAAGAAGTCTCGCTTGCCATCGGTCAAAAGGGCCATGCTGAAAAAAGTGTAAAAACCAGAAAAGCAGGACAGGCCATGGAGACATGGGAGCCTTGCTACGCTGATTGGCGGGATGTAAATTGCCAACAGGCACTCTGGAGAAGTGTACGGTGTGTCCTGAAACATGTAATAAACACAGCTTAGAGAGCATAGGGCACTTCCACTCATGGGCGTATAAATTGGGAAAACTAAACATCTACAAGACACAGGCACCCCAAAGTTTAGGGCTGCTCTGTTTCCATGAACCTCCACTTCGGTACACCTTAAATATCCCAGGAAAGCGAAAAATGGATAAAGAAGTTGTGGTACTTAGGCACAATGGAATATCACTCAGCCATGAAATCAATGTCATAAGGCTAGTTAGCAGCATGAGGAGTGGATTTAGGGACGATGATTCTAAGTGAAATAAGTCACACAGAAAAAGACACTTATCCTAAGATATCGCTTATAGAGGGAATGTCCAAATCGCTACACTTGAACTGAATTACAAAACAGAACAGAGTCACACCTTAAAAAGCACACTATGTCCGCTTAACGTGAAAGGTGAGGTGGGGTGATGCATAAAACAAGGGTTTGTAATTAGCTCAGAGACCGTTCCATAAGCCAAATATGTAATAGACAAGACCTACTCCCTGCTCAGTGAACTGGACTCAACACCCCCTAGTCACCGCACAACAATATATCTGACTAGTAAGAATCTGAAAACCTATGTATTGATATCTCTCTGTAAGTGAATCAAGAGGGTGTAAAGCGGCATAAACACAGCAGGGAAAAGCAGCCAAGACCCATTCTAAACATAAATTACTTAAAAGAACCCACAAAACAAAGACAGTGAAAGAGAGAGAAATTCTTACAAGATCCGTTCAGGGGCTCTGATGCAACCTGGATTGACCATATCTAGACCCACAGCTGGACGAGACATAAGGCTGGACACTCTTGGGGCTGAGAGGATTGGTGAGGTTGGGTGAGCAAACGCAGACCCTTTAAAGTAATACCGCGGGGTACCCACCCCATGGGTCCCAAATCTCCAGGTTCAAGGGCATCTTCCTACATCGAAAACATGCATGGGAAACCCAGATGATGGTACACCGTGTGATCGGGAAAGGTTTCTAAAACGCACCTCATTTCTCCTCTCCTTGTGCTCGGGTTCGCCATTCCAGCCGCTTGACTAAACATCTCCCTACTTGGAGAATCAGCACCTTCAACCTCCTGTTTCGTACAGGTTGCAATTTGACCTGAGCATGAACGGGAAGAGGGGGAACCAACGAGAGACTAGCCTTAGGTGTTGGGACAGGCACAGGTCACTCCATTTTCCCATCAGGAAGAAGAATGAACCACAGGCTCAGCCTGCCCCCCGGAACCAGAATAGGGCCTGAAGCAATCCTGCGCTTTTGCGGCCGGCTCCCAAAAAAGCGAGTTGACAAATGGAGCTCAGGGGCACTGCAATTCACAAACCTGCAGAGTTATAAATGATAACTCCCGTCCACAAATATATTGACGGAAGGCAACGAAGAGGACTTGAAAGCAAGGCAGAATTGCAGGAAACAGATTTCAGGAGGTAGATTCGACTCGCCTTTAAAGCACGTGAAAAGCCGCAAAACGTTGACAATGATGCCCTTGGCCAAAAAGGGCGTATGCGTTTTTTCCTGAATATATTCAGGAAAAAACGCATACGCCCTTTTTGGCCAACCAAGCAAGCCGGAAGGGCAAATCAGCGCTACAAAGAAGTCTCGCTTGCCATCGGTCCAAAGGGCCATGCTGAAAAAAGTGTAAAAACCAGAAAAGCAGGACAGGCCATGGAGACATGGGAGCCTTGCTACGCTGATGGGCGGGATGTAAATTGCCAACAGCCACTCTGGAGAAGTGTACGGTGTGTCCTGAAACATGTAATAAACACAGCTTAGAGAGCATAGGGCACTTCCACTCATGGGCGTATAAATTGGGAAAACTAAACATCAACAAGACACAGGCACCCCAAAGTTTAGGGCTGCTCTGTTTCCATGAACCTCCACTTCGGTACACATTAAATATCCCAGGAAAGAGAAAAATGGATAAAGAAGTTGTGGTACTTAGGCACAATGGAATATCACTCATCCATGAAATCAATGTCATAAGGCTAGTTAGCAGCATGAGGAGTGGATTTAGGGACGATGATTCTAAGTGAAATAAGTCACACAGAAAAAGACACTTATCCTAAGATATCACTTATAGAGGGAATGTCAAAATCGCTACACTTGAACTGAATTACAAAAAAAAACAGAGTCACACCTTAAAAAGCACACTATGTCTGCTTAACGGGAAAGGTGAGGTGGGGTGATGCATAAAACAAGGGTTTGTAATTAGCTCAGAGACCGTTCCATAAGCCAAATATGTAATAGACAAGACCTACTCCCTGCTCAGTGAACTGGACTCAACACCCCCTAGTCACCGCACAACAATATATCTGACTAGTAAGAATCTGAAAACCTATGTATTGATATCTCTCTGTAAGTGAATCAAGAGGGTGTAAAGCGGCATAAACACAGCAGGGAAAAGCAGCCGAGACCCATTCTAAACAAAAATTACTTAAAAGAACCCACAAAACAAAGACAGTGAAAGAGAGAGAAATTCTTACAAAATCTGTTCAGGGGCTCTAATGCAACCTGGATTGAACATATCTAGACCCACAGCTGGACGAGACATAAGGCTGGACACTCTTGGGGCTGAGAGGATTGGTGAGGTTGGGTGAGCAAACGCAGACCCTTTAAAGTAATACCGCGGGGTACCCACCCCATGGGTCCCAAATCTCCAGGTTCAAGGGCATCTTCCTACATCGAAAACATGCATGGGAAACCCAGATGATGGTACACCGTGTGATCGGGAAAGGTTTCTAAAACGCACCTCATTTCTCCTCTCCTTGTGCTCGGGTTCGCCATTCCAGCCGCTTGACTAAACATCTCCCTACTTGGAGAATCAGCACCTTCAACCTCCTGTTTTGTACAGGTTGCAATTCGTCCTGAGGATGAACGGGAAGAGGGGGAACCAACGAGAGACTAGCCTTAGGTGTTGGGACAGGCACAGGTCACTCCATTTTCCCATCAGGAAGAAGAATGAACCACAGGCTCAGCCTGCCCCCCGGAACCAGAATAGGGCCTGAAGCAATCCTGCGCTTTTGCGGCCGGCTCCCAAAAAAGCGAGTTGAAAAATGGAGCTCAGGGGCACTGCAATTCACAAACCTGCAGAGTTATAAATGATAACTCCCGTCCACAAATATATTGACGGAAGGCAACGAAGAGGACTTGAAAGCAAGGCAGAATTGCAGGAAACAGATTTCAGGAGGTAGATTCGACTCGCCTTTAAAACACGTGAAAAGCCACAAGACGTTGACAATGATGCCCTTGGCCAAAAAGGGCGTATGCGTTTTTTCCTGAATATATTCAGGAAAAAACGCATACGCCCTTTTTGGCCAACCAAGGAAGCCGGAAGGGCAAATCAGCGCTACAAAGAAGTCTCGCTTGCCATCGGTCAAAAGGGCCATGCTGAAAAATGTGTAAAAACCAGAAAAGCAGGACAGGCCATGGAGACATGGGAGCATTGCTACGCTGATGGGCGGGATGTAAATTGCCAACAGCCACTCTGGAGAAGTGTACGGTGTGTCCTGAAACATGTAATAAACACAGCTTAGACAGCATAGGGCACTTCCACTCATGGGCGTATAAATTGGGAAAACTAAACATCAACAAGACACAGGCACCCCAAAGTTTAGGGCTGCTCTATTTCCATGAACCTCCACTTCGGTACACCTTAAATATCCCAGGCAAGAGAAAAATGGATAAAGAATTTGTGGTACTTAGGCACAATGGAATATCACTCAGCCATGAAATCAATGTCATAAGGCTAGTTAGCAGCATGAGGAGTGGATTTAGGGACGATGATTCTAAGTGAAATAAGTCACACAGAAAAAGACACTTATCCTAAGATATCGCTTATAGAGGGAATGTGAAAATCGCTACACTTGAACTGAATTACAAAACAGAACAGAGCCACACCTTAAAAAGCACACTATGTCTGCTTAACGGGAAAGGTGAGGTGGGGTGATGCATAAAACAAGGGTTTGTAATTAGCTCAGAGACCGTTCCATAAGCCAAATATGTAATAGACAAGACCTACTCCCTGCTCAGTGAACTGGACTCAACACCCCCTAGTCACCGCACAACAATATATCTGACTAGTAAGAATCTGAAAACCTATGTATTGATATCTCTCTGTAAGTGAATCAAGAGGGTGTAAAGCGGCATAAACACAGCAGGGAAAAGCAGCCAAGACCCATTCTAAACATAAATTACTTAAAAGAACCCACAAAACAAAGACAGTGAAAGAGAGAGAAATTCTTACAAAATCCTTTCAGGGGCTCTGATGCCACCTGGATTGACCATATCTAGACCCACAGCTGGACGAGACATAAGGCTGGACACTCTTGGGGCTGAGAGGATTGGTGAGGTTGGGTGAGCAAACGCAGACCCTTTAAAGTAATACCGCGGGGTACCCACCCCATGGGTCCCAAATCTCCAGGTTCAAGGGCATCTTCCTACATCGAAAACATGCATGGGAAACCCAGATGATGGTACACCGTGTGATCGGGAAAGGTTTCTAAAACGCACCTCATTTCTCCTCTCCTTGTGCTCGGGTTCGCCATTCCAGCTGCTTGACTAAACATCTCCCTACTTGGAGAATCAGCACCTTCAACCTCCTGTTTCGTACAGGTTGCAATTTGTCCTGAGCATGAACGGGAAGAGGGGGAACCAACGAGAGACTAGCCTTAGGTGTTGGGACAGGCACAGGTCACTCCATTTTCCCATCAGGAAGAAGAATGAACCACAGGCTCAGCCTGCCCCCCGGAACCAGAATAGGGCCTGAAGCAATCCTGCGCTTTTGCGGCCGGCTCCCAAAAAAGCGAGTTGACAAATGGAGCTCAGGGGCACTGCAATTCACAAACCTGCAGAGTTATAAATGATAACTCCCGTCCACAAATATATTGACGGAAGGCAACGAAGAGGACTTGAAAGCAAGGCAGAATTGCAGGAAACAGATTTCAGGAGGTAGATTCGACTCGCCTTTAAAGCACGTGAAAAGCCGCAAAACGTTGACAATGATGCCCTTGGCCAAAAAGCGCGTATGCGTTTTTTCCTGAATATATTCAGGAAAAAACGCATACGCGCTTTTTGGCCAACCAAGCAAGCCGGAAGGGCAAATCAGCGCTACAAAGAAGTCTCGCTTGCCATCGGTCAAAAGGGCCATGCTGAAAAAAGTGTAAAAACCAGAAAAGCAGGACAGGCCATGGAGACATGGGAGCCTTGCTACGCTGATGGGCGGGATGTAAATTGCCAACAGCCACTCTGGAGAAGTGTACGGTGTGTCCTGAAACATGTAATAAACACAGCTTAGAGAGCATAGGGCACTTCCACTCATGGGCGTATAAATTGGGAAAACTAAACATCTACAAGACACAGGCACCCCAAAGTTTAGGGCTGCTCTGTTTCCATGAACCTCCACTTCGGTACACATTAAATATCCCAGGAAAGAGAAAAATGGATAAAGAAATTGTGGTACTTAGGCACAATGGAATATCACTCAGCCATGAAATCAATGTCATAAGGCTAGTTAGCAGCATGAGGAGTGGATTTAGGGATGATGATTCTAAGTGAAATAAGTCACACAGAAAAAGACACTTATCCTAAGATATCGCTTATAGAGGGAATGTCAAAATCGCTACACTTGAACTGAATTACAAAACAGAACAGAGTCACACCTTAAAAAGCACACCATGGCTGTTTAACGGGAAAGGTGAGGTGGGGTGATGCATAAAACAAGGGTTTGTAATTAGCTCAGAGACCGTTCCATAAGCCAAATATGTAATAGACAAGACCTACTCCCTGCTCAGTGAACTGGACTCAACACCCCCTAGTCACCGCACAACAATATATCTGACTAGTAAGAATCTGAAAACCTATGTATTGATATCTCTCTGTAAGTGAATCAAGAGGGTGTAAAGCAGCATAAACACAGCAGGGAAAAGCAGCCAAGACCCATTCTAAACATAAATTAATTAAAAGAACCCACAAAACAAAGACAGTGAAAGAGAGAGAAATTCTTACAAAATCCGTTCAGGGGCTCTGATGCAACCTGGATTGACCATATCTAGACCCACAGCTGGACGAGACATAAGGCTGGACACTCTTGGGGCTGAGAGGATTGGTGAGGTTGGGTGAGCAAACGCAGACCCTTTAAAGTAATACCGCGGGGTACCCACCCCATGGGTCCCAAATCTCCAGGTTCAAGGGCATCTTCCTACATCGAAAACATGCATGGGAAACCCAGATGATGGTACACCGTGTGATCGGGAAAGGTTTCTAAAACGCACCTCATTTCTCCTCTCCTTGTGCTCGGGTTCGCCATTCCAGCCGCTTGACTAAACATCTCCCTACTTGGAGAATCAGCACCTTCAACCTCCTGTTTCGTACAGGTTGCAATTCTTCCTGAGGATAAACGGGAAGAGGGGGAACCAACGAGAGACTAGCCTTAGGTGTTGGGACAGGCACAGGTCACTCCATTTTCCCATCAGGAAGAAGAATGAACCACAGGCTCAGCCTGCCCCCTGGAACCAGAATAGGGCCTGAAGCAATCCTGCGCTTTTGCGGCCGGCTCCCAAAAAAGCGAGTTGACAAATGGAGCTCAGGGGCACTGCAATTCACAAACCTGCAGAGTTATAAATGATAACTCCCGTCCACAAATATATTGACGGAAGGCAACGAAGAGGACTTGAAAGCAAGGCAGAATTGCAGGAAACAGATTTCAGGAGGTAGATTCGACTCGCCTTTAAAGCACGTGAAAAGCCGCAAAACGTTGACAATGATGCCCTTGGCCAAAAAGGGCGTATGCGTTTTTTCCTGAATATATTCAGGAAAAAACGCATACGCCCTTTTTGGCCAACCAAGCAAGCTGGAAGTGCAAATCAGTGCTACAAAGAAGTTTCGCTTGCCATCGGTCCAAACGGCCATGCTGAAAAAAGTGTAAAAACCAGAAAAGCAGGACAGGATATGGAAACATGGGAGCCTTGCTACGCTGATGGGCGGGACGTAAATTGCCAACAGCCACTCTGGAGAAGTGTACGGTGTGTCCTGAAACATGTAATAAACACAGCTTAGAGAGCATAGGGCACTTCCACTCATGGGCGTATATATTGGGAAAACTAAACATCTACAAGACACAGGCACCCCAAAGTTTAGGGCTGCTCTGTTTCCATGAACCTCCACTTCGGTACACCTTAAATATCCCAGGAAAGAGAAAAATGGATAAAGAAGTTGTGGTACTTAGGCACAATGGAATATCACTCAGCCATGAAATCAATGTCATAAGGCTAGTTAGCAGCATGAGGAGTGGATTTAGGGACGATGATTCTAAGTGAAATAAGTCACACAGTAAAAGACACTTATCCTAAGATATCGCTTATAGAGGGAATGTCAAAATCGCTACACTGGAACTGAATTACAAAACAGAACAGAGTCACACCTTAAAAAGCACACCATGGCTGCTTAACGGGAAAGGTGAGGTGGGGTGATGCATAAAACAAGGGTTTGTAATTAGCTCAGAGACCGTTCCATAAGCCAAATATGTAATAGACAAGACCTACTCCCTGCTCAGTGAACTGGACTCAACACCCCCTAGTCACCGCACAACAATATATCTGACTAGTAAGAATCTGAAAACCTATGTATTGATATCTCTCTGTAAGTGAATCAAGAGGGTGTAAAGCGGCATAAACACAGCAGGGAAAAGCAGCCAAGACCCATTCTAAACATAAATTACTTAAAAGAACCCACAAAACAAAGACAGTGAAAGAGAGAGAAATTCTTACAAAATCCGTTCAGGGGCTCTGATGCAACCTGGATTGACCATATCTAGACCCACAGCTGGACGAGACATAAGGCTGGACACTCTTGGGGCTGAGAGGATTGGTGAGGTTGGGTGAGCAAACGCAGACCCTTTAAAGTAATACCGCGGGGTACCCACCCCATGGGTCCCAAATCTCCAGGTTCAAGGGCATCTTCCTACATCGAAAACATGCATGGGAAACCCAGATGATGGTACACCGTGTGATCGGGAAAGGTTTCTAAAACGCACCTCATTTCTCCTCTCCTTGTGCTCGGGTTCGCCATTCCAGCCGCTTGACTAAACATCTCCCTACTTGGAGAATCAGCACCTTCAACCTCCTGTTTCGTACAGGTTGCCATTTGTCCTGAGCATGAACGGGAAGAGGGGGAACCAACGAGAGACTACCCTTAGGTGTTGGGACAGGCACAGGTCACTCCATTTTCCCATCAGGAAGAAGAATGAACCACAGGCTCAGCCTGCCCCCCGGAACCAGAATAGGGCCTGAAGCAATCCTGCGCTTTTGCGGCCGGCTCCCAAAAAAGCGAGTTGACAAATGGAGCTCAGGGGCACTGCAATTCACAAACCTGCAGAGTTATAAATGATAACTCCCGTCCACAAATATATTGACGGAAGGCAACGAAGAGGACTTGAAAGCAAGGCAGAATTGCAGGAAACAGATTTCAGGAGGTAGATTCGACTCGCCTGTAAAGCACGTGAAAAGCCGCAAAACGTTGACAATGATGCCCTTGGCCAAAAAGGGCGTATGCGTTTTTTCCTGAATATATTCAGGAAAAAACGCATACGCCCTTTTTGGCCAACCAAACAAGCCGGAAGGGCAAATCAGCGCTACAAAGAAGTCTCGCTTGCCATCGGTCCAAAGGGCCATGCTGAAAAAAGTGTAAAAACCAGAAAAGCAGGACAGGCCATGGAGACATGGGAGCCTTGCTACGCTGATGGGCGGGATGTAAATTGCCAACCGCCACTCTGGAGAAGTGTACGGTGTGTCCTGAAACATGTAATAAACACAGCTTAGAGAGCGTAGGGCACTTCCACTCATGGGCGTATAAATTGGGAAAACTAAACATCAACAAGACACAGGCACCCCAAAGTTTAGGGCTGCTCTGTTTACAAGAACCTCCACGTCGGTACACGTTCAATATCCCAAGAAAGAGAAAAATGGATAAAGAAGTTGTGGTACTTAGGCACAATGGAATATCACTCATCCATGAAATCAATGTCATAAGGCTAGTTAGCAGCATGAGGAGTGGATTTAGGGACGATGATTCTAAGTGAAATAAGTCACACAGTAAAAGACACTTATCCTAAGATATCGCTTATAGAGGGAATGTCAGAATCGCTACACTTGAACTGAATTACAAAACAGAACACAGTCACACCTTAAAAAGCACACCATGGCTGCTTAACAGGAAAGGTGAGGTGGGGTGATGCATAAAACAAGGGTTTGTAATTAGCTCCGAGACCATTCCATAAGCCAAATATGTAATAGACAAGACCTACTCCCTGCTCAGTGAACTGGACTCAACACCCCCTAGTCACCGCACAACAATATATCTGAATAGTAAGAATCTGAAAACCTATGTATTGATATCTCTCTGTAAGTGAATCAAGAGGGTGTAAAGCGGCATAAACACAGCAGGGAAAAGCAGCCAAGACCCATTCTAAACATAAATTACTTAAAAGAACCCACAAAACAAAGACAGTGAAAGAGAGAGAAATTCTTACAAAATCCGTTCAGGGGCTCTGATGCAACCTGGATTGACCATATCTAGGCCCACAGCTGGACGAGACATAAGGCTGGACACTCTTGGGGCTGAGAGGATTGGTGAGGTTGGATGAGCAAACGCAGACCCTTTAAAGTAATACC
This sequence comes from Eubalaena glacialis, assembly GCF_028564815.1. Classification (NCBI taxonomy): domain Eukaryota; kingdom Metazoa; phylum Chordata; class Mammalia; order Artiodactyla; family Balaenidae; genus Eubalaena; species Eubalaena glacialis. The sequence goes on from NW_026871258.1 coordinate 396,638, forward strand.
GCGGGGTACCCACCCCATGGGTCCCAAATCTCCAGGTTCAAGGGAATCTTCCTACATCGAAAATATGCATGGGAAACCCAGATGATGGTACACCGTGTGATCGGGAAAGGTTTCTAAAACGCACCTCATTTCTCCTCTCCTCGTGCTCGGGTTCGCCATTCCAGCCGCTTGACTAAACATCTCCCTACTTGGAGAATCAGCACCTTCAACCTCCTGTTTCGTACAGGTTGCAATTTGTCCTGAGCATGAACGGGAAGAGGGGGAACCAACGAGAGACTAGCCTTAGGTGTTGGGACAGGCACAGGTCACTCCATTTTCCCATCAGGAAGAAGAATGAACCACTGGCTCAGCCTGCCCCCCGGAACCAGAATAGGGCCTGAAGCAATCCTGCGCTTTTGCGGCCGGCTCCCAAAAAAGCGAGTTGACAAATGGAGCTCAGGGGCACTGCAATTCACAAACCTGCAGAGTTATAAATGATAACTCCCATCCACAAATATATTGACGGAAGGCAACGAAGAGGACTTGAAAGCAAGGCAGAATTGCAGGAAACAGATTTCAGGAGGTAGATTCGACTCGCCTGTAAAGCACGTGAAAAGCCGCAAAACGTTGACAATGATGCCCTTGGCCAAAAAGGGCGTATGCGTTTTTTCCTGAATATATTCAGGAAAAAACGCATACGCCCTTTTTGGCCAACCAAGCAAGCTGGAAGTGCAAATCAGCGCTACAAAGAAGTTTCGCTTGCCATCGGTCCAAAGGGCCATGCTGAAAAAAGTGTAAAAACCAGAAAAGCAGGACAGGCCATGGAGACATGGGAGCCTTGCTACGCTGATGGGCGGGATGTAAATTGCCAACAGCCACTCTGGAGAAGTGTACGGTGTGTCCTGAAACATGTAATAAACACAGCTTAGAGAGCATAGGTCACTTCCACTCATGGGCGTATAAATTGGGAAAACTATACATCAACAAGACACAGGCACCCCAAAGTTTAGGGCTGCTCTGTTTACAAGAACCTCCACGTCGGTACACCTTAAATATCCCAAGAAAGAGAAAAATGGATAAAGAAGTTGTGGTACTTAGGCACAATGGAATATCACTCAGCCATGAAATCAATGTCATAAGGCTAGTTAGCAGCATGAGGAGTGGATTTAGGGACGATGATTCTAAGTGAAATAAGTCACACAGTAAAAGACACTTATCCTAAGATATCGCTTATAGAGGGAATGTCAAAATCGCTACACTGGAACTGAATTACAAAACAGAACAGAGTCACACCTTAAAAAGCACACCATGGCTGCTTAACGGGAAAGGTGAGGTGGGGTGATGCATAAAACAAGGGTTTGTAATTAGCTCAGAGACCGTTCCATAAGCCAAATATGTAATAGACAAGACCTACTCCCTGCTCAGTGAACTGGACTCAACACCCCCTAGTCACCGCACAACAATATATCTGACTAGTAAGAATCTGAAAATCTATGTATTGATATCTCTCTGTAAGTGAATCAAGAGGGTGTAAAGCGGCATAAACACAGCAGGGAAAAGCAGCCAAGACCCATTCTAAACATAAATTACTTAAAAGAACCCACAAAACAAAGACAGTGAAAGAGAGAGAAATTCTTACAAAATCCGTTCAGGGGCTCTAATGCAACCTGGATTGACCATATCTAGACCCACAGCTGGACGAGACATAAGGCTGGACACTCTTGGGGCTGAGAGGATTGGTGAGGTTGGGTGAGCAAACGCAGACCCTTTAAAGTAATACCGCGGGGTACCCACCCCATGGGTCCCAAATCTCCAGGTTCAAGGGCATCTTCCTACATCGAAAACATGCATGGGAAACCCAGATGATGGTACACCGTTTGATCGGGAAAGGTTTCTAAAACGCACCTCATTTCTCCTCTCCTTGTGCTCGGGTTCGCCATTCCAGCCGCTTGACTAAACATTTCCCTACTTGGAGAATCAGCACCTTCAACCTCCTGTTTCGTACAGGTTGCAATTTGTCCTGAGCATGAACGGGAAGAGGGGGAACCAACGAGAGACTAGCCTTAGGTGTTGGGACAGGCACAGGTCACTCCATTTTCCCATCAGGAAGAAGAATGAACCACAGGCTCAGCCTGCCTCCCGGAACCAGAATAGGGCCTGAAGCAATCCTGCGCTTTTGCGGCCGGCTCCCAAAAAAGCGAGTTGACAAATGGAGCTCAGGGGCACTGCAATTCACAAACCTGCAGAGTTATAAATGATAACTCCCGTCCACAAATATATTGACGGAAGGCAATGAAGAGGACTTGAAAGCAAGGCAGAATTGCAGGAAACAGATTTCAGGAGGTAGATTCGACTCGCCTGTAAAGCACATGAAAAGCCGCAAAACGTTGACAATGATGCCCTTGGCCAAAAAGGGCGTATGCGTTTTTTCCTGAATATATTCAGGAAAAAACGCATACGCCCTTTTTGGCCAACCAAGCAAGCTGGAAGTGCAAATCAGCGCTACAAAGAAGTTTCGCTTGCCATCGGTCCAAAGGGCCATGCTGAAAAAAGTGTAAAAACCAGAAAAGCAGGACAGGCCATGGAGACATGGGAGCCTTGCTACGCTGATGGGCGGGATGTAAATTGCCAACAGCCACTCTGGAGAAGTGTACGGTGTGTCCTGAAACATGTAATAAACACAGCTTAGACAGCATAGGGCACTTCCACTCATGGGCGTATAAATTGGGAAAACTAAACATCAACAAGACACAGGCACCCCAAAGTTTAGGGCTGCTCTGTTTCCATGAACCTCCACTTCGGTACACATTAAATATCCCAGGCAAGAGAAAAATGGATAAAGAAGTTGTGGTACTTAGGCACAATGGAATATCACTCAGCCATGAAATCAATGTCATAAGGCTAGTTAGCAGCATGAGGAGTGGATTTAGGGACGATGATTCTAAGTGAAATAAGGCACACAGAAAAAGATACTTATCCTAAGATATCGCTTATAGAGGGAATGTCAAAATCGCTACACTTGAACTGAATTACAAAACAGCACAGAGTCACACCTTTAGAAGACACACAATGTCCGCTTAACGGGAAAGGTGAGGTGGGGTGATGCATAAAACAAGGGCTTGTAATTAGCTCAGAGACCATTCCATAAGCCAAATATGTAATAGACAAGACCTACTCCCTGCTCAGTGAACTGGACTCAACACCCCCTACTCACCGCACAAGAATATATCTTACTAGTAAGAATCTGAAAACCTATGTATTGATATCTCTCTGTAAGTGAATCAAGAGAGTGTAAAGGGGCATAAACACAGCAGGGAAAAGCAGCCAAGACCCATTCTAAACATTAATTATTTAAAAGAACCCACAAAACAAAGAAAGTGAAAGAGAGAGAAATTCTTACAAAATACGTTCAGGGGCTCTGATGCAACCTGGATTGACCATATCTAGACCCACAGCTGGACGAGTCATAAGACTGGACGGTCTTGGGGCTGAGAGGATTGGTGAGGTTGGGTGAGCAAACGCAGATCCTTTAAAGTAATACCGCGGGGTACCCACCCCATGGGTCCCAAATCTCCAGGTTCAAGGGCATCTTCCTACATCGAAAACATGCATGGGAAACCCAGATGATGGTACACGGTGTGATCAGGAAAGGTTTCTAAAACGCACCTCATTTCTCCTCTCCTTGTGCTCGGGTTCGCCATTCCAGCCGCTTGACAAAACATCTCCCTACTTGGAGAATCAGCACCTTCAACCTCCTGTTTCGTACAGGTTGCAATTCGTCCTGAGCATGAACGGGAAGAGGGGGAACCAACGAGAGACTAGCCTTAGGTGTTGGGACAGGCACAGGTCACTCCATTTTCCCATCAGGAAGAAGAATGAACCACAGGCTCAGCCTGCCCCCCGGAACCAGAATAGGGCCTGAAGCAATCCTGCGCTTTTGCGGCCAGCTCCCAAAAAAGCGAGTTGACAAATGGAGCTCAGGGGCACTGCAATTCACAAACCTGCAGAGTTATAAATGATAACTCCCATCCACAAATATATTGACGGAAGGCAAAGAAGAGGACTTGAAAGCAAGGCAGAATTGCAGGAAACAGATTTCAGGAGGTAGATTCGACTCGCCTGTAAAGTACGTGAAAAGCCGCAAAACGTTGACAATGATGCCCTTGGCCAAAAAGGGCGTATGCGTTTTTTCCTGAATATATTCAGGAAAAAACGGATACGCCCTATTTGGCCAACCAAGCAAGCCGGAAGGGCAAATCAGCGCTACAAAGAAGTCTCGCTTGCCCTCGGTCAAAATGGCCATGCTGCAAAAAGTGTAAAAACCAGAAAAGCAGGACAGGCCATGGAGACATGGGAGCCTTGCTACGCTGATGGGCGGGACGTAAATTGCCAACAGCCACTCTGGAGAAGTGTACGGTGTGTCCTGAAACATGTAATAAATACAGCTTAGAGAGCATAGGGCACTTCCACTCATGGGCGTATAAATTGGGAAAACTATACATCAACAAGACACAGGCACCCCAAACTTTACGGCTGCTCTGTTTACAAGAACCTCCACGTCGGTACAACTTAAATATCCCAAGAAAGAGAAAAATGGATAAAGAAGTTGTGGTACTTAGGCACAATGGAATATCACTCAGCCATGAAATCAATGTCATAAGGCTAGTTAGCAGCATGAGGAGTGGATTTAGGGATGATGATTCTAAGTGAAATAAGTCACACAGAAAAAGACACTTATCCTAAGATATCGCTTATAGAGGGAATGTCAAAATCGCTACACTTGAACTGAATTACAAAACAAAACAGAGTCACACCTTAAAAAGCACACTATGTCTGCTTAACGGGAAAGGTGAGGTGGGGTGATGCATAAAACAAGGGTTTGTAATTAGCTCAGAGACCGTTCCATAAGCCAAATATGTAATAGACAAGACCTACTCCCTGCTCAGTGAACTGGACTCAACACCCCCTAGTCACCGCACAACAATATATCTGACTAGTAAGAATCTGAAAACCTATGTATTGATATCTCTCTGTAAGTGAATCAAGAGGGTGTAAAGCGGCATAAACACAGCAGGGAAAAGCAGCCAAGACCCATTCTAAACATAAATTACTTAAAACAACCCACAAAACAAAGACAGTGAAAGAGAGAGAAATTCTTACAAAATCCGTTCAGGGGCTCTGATGCAACCTGGATTGACCATATCTAGACCCACAGCTGGACGAGACATAAGGCTGGACACTCTTGGGGCTGAGAGGATTGGTGAGGTTGGGTGAGCAAACGCAGACCCTTTAAAGTAATACCGCGGGGTACCCACCCCATGGGTCCCAAATCTCCAGGTTCAAGGGCATCTTCCTACATCGAAAACATGCATGGGAAACCCAGATGATGGTACACCGTGTGATCGGGAAAGGTTTCTAAAACGCACCTCATTTCTCCTCTCCTTGTGCTCGGGTTCGCCATTCCAGCCGCTTGACTAAACATCTCCCTACTTGGAGAATCAGCACCTTCAACCTCCTGTTTCATACAGGTTGCAATTCGTCCTGAGGATGAACGGGAAGAGGGGGAACCAACGAGAGACTAGCCTTAGGTGTTGGGACAGGCACAGGTCACTCCATTTTCCCATCAGGAAGAAGAATGAACCACAGGCTCAGCCTGCCCCCCGGAACCAGAATAGGGCCTGAAGCAATCCTGCGCTTTTGCGGCCGGCTCCCAAAAAAGCGAGTTGACAAATGGAGCTCAGGGGCACTGCAATTCACAAACCTGCAGAGTTATAAATGATAACTCCCGTCCACAAATATATTGACGGAAGGCAACGAAGAGGACTTGAAAGCAAGGCAGAATTGCAGGAAACAGATTTCAGGAGGTAGATTCGACTCGCCTTTAAAGCACGTGAAAAGCCGCAAAACGTTGACAATGATGCCCTTGGCCAAAAAGGGCGTATGCGTTTTTTCCTGAATATATTCAGGAAAAAACGCATACGCCCTTTTTGGCCAACCAAGCAAGCCAGAAGGGCAAATCAGCGCTACAAAGAAGTCTCGCTTGCCATCGGTCCAAAGGGCCATGCTGAAAAAAGTGTAAAAACCAGAAAAGCAGGACAGGCCATGGAGACATGGGAGCCTTGCTACGCTGATGGGCGGGATGTAAATTGCCAACAGCCACTCTGGAGAAGTGTATGGTGTGTCCTGAAACATGTAATAAACACAGCTTAGAGAGCATAGGGCACTTCCACTCATGGGCGTATAAATTGGGAAAACTAAACATCAACAAGACACAGGCACCCCAAAGTTTAGGGCTACTCTGTTTCCAAGAACCTCCACGTCAGTACACCTTAAATATCCCAGGAAAGAGAAACATGGATAAAGAAGTTGTTGTACTTAGGCACAATGGAATATCACTCAGCCATGAAATCAATGTCATAAGGCTAGTTAGCAGCATGAGGAGTGGATTTAGGGACGATGATTCTAAGTGAAATAAGTCACACAGTAAAAGACACTTATCCTAAGATATCGCTTATAGAGGGAATGTCAAAATCGCTACACTGGAACTGAATTACAAAACAGAACAGAGTCACACCTTAAAAAGCACACCATGGCTGCTTAACGGGAAAGGTGAGGTGGGTGATGCATAAAACAAGGGTTTGTAATTAGCTCAGAGACCGTTCCATAAGCCAAATATGTAATAGACAAGACCTACTCCCTGCTCAGTGAACTGGACTCAACACCCCCTAGTCACCGCACAACAATATATCTGACTAGTAAGAATCTGAAAACCTATGTATTGATATCTCTCTGTAAGTGAATCAAGAGGGTGTAAAGCGGCATAAACACAGCAGGGAAAAGCAGCCAAGACCCATTCTAAACATAAATTACTTAAAAGAACCCACAAAACAAAGACAGTGAAAGAGAGAGAAATTCTTACAAAATCCTTTCAGGGGCTCTGATGCAACCTGGATTGACCATATCTAGACCCACAGCTGGACGAGACATAAGGCTGGACACTCTTGGGGCTGAGAGGATTGGTGAGGTTGGGTGAGCAAACGCAGACCCTTTAAAGTAATACCACGGGGTACCCACCCCATGGGTCCCAAATCTCCAGGTTCAAGGGCATCTTCCTACATCGAAAACATGCATGGGAAACCCAGATGATGGTACACCGTTTGATCGGGAAAGGTTTCTAAAACGCACCTCATTTCTCCTCTCCTTGTGCTCGGGTTCGCCATTCTAGCCGCTTGACTAAACATTTCCCTACTTGGAGAATCAGCACCTTCAACCTCCTGTTTCGTACAGGTTGCAATTTGTCCTGAGTATGAACGGGAAGAGGGGGAACCAACGAGAGACTAGCCTTAGGTGTTGGGACAGGCACAGGTCACTCCATTTTCCCATCAGGAAGAAGAATGAACCACAGGCTCAGCCTGCCTCCCGGAACCAGAATAGGGCCTGAAGCAATCCTGCGCTTTTGCGGCCGGCTCCCAAAAAAGCGAGTTGACAAATGGAGCTCAGGGGCACTGCAATTCACAAACCTGCAGAGTTATAAATGATAACTCCCGTCCACAAATATGTTGACGGAAGGCAATGAAGAGGACTTGAAAGCAAGGCAGAATTGCAGGAAACAGATTTCAGGAGGTAGATTCGACTCGCCTGTAAAGCACGTGAAAAGCCGCAAAACGTTGACAATGATGCCCTTGGCCAAAAAGGGCGTATGCGTTTTTTCCTGAATATATTCAGGAAAAAACGCTTTGTAATATAGTCTGAAGTCAGGGAGCCTGATTCCTCCAGCTCCATTTTTCGTTCTCAAGATTGCTTTGGCTATTCGGGGTCTTTTGTGTTTCCATACAAATTGTGAAATTTTTTGTTCTAGTTCTGTGAAAAATGCCAGTGGTAGTTTGATAGGGATTGCATTGAATCTGTAGATTGCTTTGGGTAGCAGAGTCATTTTCACAATGTTTATTCTTCCAATCCAAGAACATGGTATATCTCTCCATCTATTTGTATCATCTTTAATTTCTTTCATCAGTGTCCTATAATTTTCTGCATACAGGTCTTTTGTCTCCTTAGGTAGGTTTATTCCTAGGTATTTTATTCTTTTTGTTGCAATGGTAAACGGGAGTGTTTTCTTAATTTCACTTTCAGATTTTTCATCATTAGTATACAGGAATGCAAGAGATTTCTGTGCATTAATTTTGTATCCTGCTACTTTACCAAATTCATTGATTAGCTCTAGTAGTTTTCTGGTAGCATCTTTTGGATTCTCTATGTATAGTATCATGTCATCTGCAAACAGTGACAGCTTTACTTCTTCTTTTCCAATTTGGATTCCTTTTATTTCTTTTTCTTCTCTGATTGCTGTGGCTAACACTTCCAAAACTATGTTGAATAATAGTGGTGAGAGTGGGCAACCTTGTCTTGTTCCTGATCTTAGTGGAAATGGTTTCAGTTTTTCACCATTGAGGACAATGTTGGCTGTGGGTTTGTCATATACGGCCTTTATTATGTTGAGGAAAGTTCCCTCTATGCCTACTTTCTGCAGAACTTTTATCATAAATGGGTGTTGAATTTTGTCAAAAGCTTTCTCTGCATCTATTGAGATGATCATATGGTTTTTCTCCTTCAATTTGTTAATATGATGTATCACGTTGATTGATTTGCGTATATTGAAGAATCCTTGCATTCCTGGAATAAACCCCACTTGATCATGGTGTATGATCCTTTTAATGTGCTGTTGGATTCTGTTTGCTAGTATTTTGTTGAGGATTTTTGCATCTATGTTCATCAGTGATATTGGCCTGTAGTTTTCTTTCTTTGTGACATCTTTGCCTGGTTTTGGAATCAGGGTGATGGTGGCCTCGTAGAATGAGTTGGGGAGTGTTCCTCCCTCTGCAATATTTTGGAAGAGTTTGAGAAGGATAGGTGTTAGCTCTTCTCTAAATGTTTGATAATGAAACTTAAAAGCTTTTGCACAGCAAAGGAAACCATAAACAAGACCAAAAGACAACCCTCAGAATGGGAGAAAATATTTGCAAATGAAGCAACGGACAAAGGATTAATCTCCAAGATTTACAAGCAGCTCATGCAGCTCAATAACAAAAAAACAAACAACCCAATCCAAAAATGGGCAGAAGACCTAAATAGACATTTCTCCAAAGAAGAGATACAGATTGCCAACAGACACATGAAAGAATGCTCAACATCATTAATCATTAGAGAAATGCAAATCAAAACTACAATGAGGTATCATCTCACACCGGTCAGAATGGCCATCATCAAAAAATCTAGAAACAATAAATGCTGGAGAGGGTGTGGAGAAAAGGGAACACTCTTGCACTGTTGGTGGGAATGTAAATTGATACAGCCACTATGGAGAACAGTATGGAGGTTCCTTAAAAAACTAACAATAGAACTACCATATGACCCAGCAATCCCACTACTGGGCATATACCCTGAGAAAACCATAATTCAGAAAGAGTCATGTACCAAAATATTCATTGCAGCTCTGTTTACAATAGCCAGGACATGGAAGCAACCTAGGTGTCCATCATCGGATGAATGGATAAAGAAGATGTGGCACATATATACAATGGAATATTACTCAGCCATAAAAAGAAATGAAATGGAGGTGTTTGTAATGAGGTGGATGGAGTTAGAGTCTGTCATACAGAGTGAAGTAAGTCAGAAAGAGAAAAACAAATACAGTATGCTAACACATATATATGGAATCTAAGGGAAAAAAAAAAAAGAGGTCATGAAGAACCTAGTGGCAAGATGGGAATAAAGACACAGACCTACTAGAGAATGGACTTGAGGATATGGGGAGGGGGAGGGGTGAGATGTGACAGGGTGAGAGAGTGTCATGGACATATATACACTACCAAATGTAAAATAGATAGCTAGTGGGAAGCAGCCGCATAGCACAGGGAGATCAGCTCGGTGCTTTGTGACCACCTAGAGGGGTGGGATAGGGAGGGTGGGAGGGAGGGAGATGCAAGAGGGAAGAGATATGGCAACATATGTATATGTGTAACTGATTCACTTTGTTGTAAAGCAGAAGCTAGCACATCATTGTAAAGCAATTATACTTCAATAAAGATGTTTAAAATAAATAAATAAAAAAATAAATAAATAAAATTAAAAAAAAAAAAAAAAAAAAAAAAAACGCATACGCCCTTTTTGGTAAACGAAGCAAGCCGGAAGGGCAAATCAGCGCTACAAAGACCTCTCGCTTGCAATTGGTCCAAAGGGCCATGCTGAAAAAAGTGTAAAAACCAGAAAAGCAGGACAGGCCATGGAGACATGGGAGCCTTGCTACGCTGATGGGCGGGATGTAAATTCCCAACAGCCACTCTGGAGAAGTGTACGGTGTGTCCTGAAACATGTAATAAACACAACTAAAGAGCATAGGGCACTTCCACTCATGGGCGTATAAATTGGAAAAACTAAAAATCAACAAGACACAGGCACCCCAAAGTTTAGGGCTGCTCTGTTTCCAAGAACCTCCACGTCGGTACACCTTAAATATACCAGGAAAGAGGAAAATGGATAAAGAAGTTGTGGTACTTAGGCACAATGGAATACCACTCAGCCATGAAATCAATGTCATAAGGCTAGTTAGCAGCATGAGGAGTGGATTTAGGGACGATGATTCTAAGTGAAATAAGTCACACAGAAAAAGACACTTATCCTAAGATATCGCTTATAGAGGGAATGTCCAAATCGCTACACTTGAACTGAATTACAAAACAGAACAGAGTCACACCTTAAAAAGCACACCATGGCTGCTTAACGGGAAAGGTGAGGTGGGGTGATGCATAAAACAAGGGTTTGTAATTAGCTCAGAGACCGTTCCATAAGCCAAATATGTAATAGACAAGACCTACTCCCTGCTCAGTGAACTGGACTCAACACCCCCTAGTCACCGCACAACAATATATCTGACTAGTAAGAATCTGAAAACCTATGTATTGATATCTCTCTGTAAGTGAATCAAGAGGGTGTAAAGCGGCATAAACACAGCAGGGAAAAGCAGCCAAGACCCATTCTAAACATAAATTACTTAAAAGAACCCACAAAACAAAGACAGTGAAAGAGAGAGAAATTCTTACAAAATCCGTTCAGGGGCTCTGATGCAACCTGGATTGACCATATCTAGACCCACAGCTGGACGAGACATAAGGCTGGACACGCTTGGGGCTGAGAGGATTGGTGAGGTTGGGTGAGCAAACGCAGACCCTTTAAAGTAATACCGCGGGGTACCCACCCCATGGGTCCCAAATCTCCAGGTTCAAGGGCATCTTCCTACATCGAAAACATGCATGGGAAACCCAGATGATGGTACACTGTGTGATCGGGAAAGGTTTCTAAAACGCACCTCATTTCTCCTCTCCTTGTGCTCGGGTTCGCCATTCCAGCCGCTTGACTAAACATCTCCCTACTTGGAGAATCAGCTCCTTCAACCTCCTGTTTCGTACAGGTTGCAATTCGTCCTGAGGATGAACGGGACGAGGGGGAACCAACGAGAGACTAGCCTTAGGTGTTGGGACAGGCACAGGTCACTCCATTTTCCCATCAGGAAGAAGAATGAACCACAGGCTCAGCCTGCCCCCGGAACCAGAATAGGGCCTGAAGCAATCCTGCGCTTTTGCGGCCGGCTCCCAAAAAAGCGAGTTGACAAATGGAGCTCAGGGGCACTGCAATTCACAAACCTGCAGAGTTATAAATGATAACTCCCGTCCACAAATATATTGACGGAAGGCAACGAAGAGGACTTGAAAGCAAGGCAGAATTGCAGGAAACAGATTTCAGGAGGTAGATTCGACTCGCCTGTAAAGCACGTGAAAAGCCGCAAAACGTTGACAATGATGCCTTTGGCCAAAAAGGGCGTATGCGTTTTTTCCTGAATATATTCAGGAAAAAACGTATACGCCCTTTTTGGTAAACGAAGCGAGCCGGAAGGGCAAATCAGCGCTACAAAGAAGTCTCGCTTGCCATCGGTCCAAAGGGCCATGCTGCAAAAAGTGTAAAAACCAGAAAAGCAGGACAGGCCATGGAGACATGGGAGCCTTGCTACGCTGATGGGCGGGATGTAAATTGCCAACAGCCACTCTGGAGAAGTGTACGGTGTGTCCTGAAACATGTAATAAACACAGCTTAGAGAGCATAGGGCACTTCCACTCATGGGCGTATAAATTGGGAAAACTAAACATCAACAAGACACAGGCACCCCAAAGTTTAGGGCTGCTCTGTTTCCAAGAACCTCCACGTCGGTACACCTTAAATATCCCAGGAAAGAGAAAAATGGATAAAGAAGTTGTGGTACTTAGGCACAATGGAATATCACTCAGCCATGAAATCAATGTCATAAGGCTAGTTAGCAGCATGAGGAGTGGATTTAGGGACGATGATTCTAAGTGAAATAAGTCACACAGTAAAAGACACTTATCCTAAGATATCGCTTATAGAGGGAATGTCCAAATCGCTACACTTGAACTGAATTACAAAACATAACAGAGTCACACCTTAAAAAGCACACCATGGCTGCTTAACGGGAAAGGTGAGGTGCGGTGATGCATAAAACAAGGGTTTGTAATTAGCTCAGAGACCGTTCCATAAGCCAAATATGTAATAGACAAGACCTACTCCCTCCTCAGTGAACTGGACTCAACACCCCCTAGTCACCGCACAACAATATATCTGACTAGTAAGAATCTGAAAACCTATGTATTGATATCTCTCTGTAAGTGAATCAAGAGGGTGTAAAGCGGCATAAACACAGCAGGGAAAAGCAGCCAAGACCCATTCTAAACATAAATTACTTAAAAGAACCCACAAAACAAAGACAGTGAAAGAGAGAGAAATTCTTACAAAATCCGTTCAGGGGCTCTGATGCAACCTGGATTGACCATATCTAGACCCACAGCTGGACGAGACATAAGGCTGGACACTCTTGGGGCTGAGAGGATTGGTGAGGTTGGGTGAGAAAACACAGACCCTTTAAAGTAATACCGTGGGGTACCCACACCATGGGTCCCAAATCTCCAGGTTCAAGGGCATCTTCCTACATCGAAAACATGCATGGGAAACCCAGATGATGGTACACCGTGTGATCGGGAAAGGTTTCTAAAACGCACCTCATTTCTCCTCTCCTTGTGCTCGGGTTCGCCATTCCAGCCGCTTGACTAAACATCTCCCTACTTGGAGAATCAGCACCTTCAACCTCCTGTTTCGTACAGGTTGCAATTTGTCCTGAGGATGAACGGGAAGAGGGGGAACCAACGAGAGACTAGCCTTAGGTGTTGGGACAGGCACAGGTCACTCCATTTTCCCATCAGGAAGAAGAATGAACCACAGGCTCAGCCTGCCCCCCGGAACCAGAATAGGGCCTGAAGCAATCCTGCGCTTTTGCGGCCGGCTCCCAAAAAAGCGAGTTGACAAATGGAGCTCAGGGGCACTGCAATTCACAAACCTGCAGAGTTATAAATGATAACTCCCGTCCACAAATATATTGACGGAAGGCAACGAAGAGGACGTGAAAGCAAGGCAGAATTGCAGGAAACAGATTTCAGGAGGTAGATTCGACTCGCCGTTAAAGCACATGAAAAGCCGCAAAACGTTGACAATGATGCCCTTGGCCAAAAAGTGCGTATGCGTTTTTTCCTGAATATATTCAGGAAAAAACGCATACGCCCATTTTGGCCAACCAAGCAAGCTGGAAGTGCAAATCAGCGCTACAATGAAGTTTCGCTTGCCATCGGTCCAAACGGCCATGCTGAAAAAAGTGTAAAAACCAGAAAAGCTGGACAGGCCATGGAGACATGGGAGCCTTGCTACGCTGATGGGCGGGATGTAAATTGCCAACAGCCACTCTGGAGAAGTGTACGGTGTGTCCTGAAACATGTAATAAACACAACTTAGAGAGCATAGGGCACTTCCACTCATGGGCGTATAAATTGGGAAAACTAAACATCAACAAGACACAGGCACCCCAAAGTTTAGGGCTGCTCTGTTTCCAAGAACCTCCACGTCGGTACACCTTAAATATCCCAGGAAAGAGAAAAATGGATAAAGAAGTTGTGGTACTTAGGCACAATGGAATATCACTCAGCCATGAAATCAATGTCATAAGGCTAGTTAGCAGCATGAGGAGTGGATTTAGGGACGATGATTCTAAGTGAAATAAGTCACACAGAAAAAGACACTTATCCTAAGATATCGCTTATAGAGGGAATGTCAAAATCGCTACACTTGAACTGAATTACAAAACAGAAAAGAGTCACACCTTTAGAAGACACACTATGGCGGCTTAACGGGAAAGGTGAGGTGGGGTGATGCATAAAACAAGGGTTTGTAATTAGCTCAGAGACCGTTCCATAAGCCAAATATGTAATAGACAAGACCTACTCCCTGCTCAGTGAACTGAACTCAACACCCCCTAGTCACCGCACAACAATATATCTGACTAGTAAGAATCTGAAAACCTATGTATTGATATCTCTCTGTAAGTGAATCAAGAGGGTGTAAAGCGGCATAAACACAGCAGGGAAAAGCAGCCAAGACCCATTCTAAACATAAATTACTTAAAAGAACCCACAAAACAAAGACAGTGAAAGAGAGAGAAATTCTTACAAAATCCGTTCAGGGGCTCTGATGCAACCTGGATTGACCATATCTAGACCCACAGCTGGAAGAGACATAAGGCTGGACTCTCTTGGGGCTGAGAGGATTGGTGAGGTTGGGTGAGCAAACGCAGACCCTTTAAAGTAATACCGTTGGGTACCCACCCCATGGGTCCCAAATCTCCAGGTTCAAGGGCATCTTCCTACATCGAAAACATGCATGGGAAACCCAGATGATGGTACACCGTGTGATCGGGAAAGGTTTCTAAAACGCACCTCATTTCTCCTCTCCTTGTGCTCGGGTTCGCCATTCCAGCCGCTTGACTAAACATCTCCCTACTTGGAGAATCAGCACCTTCAACCTCCTATTTCGTACAGGTTGCTATTTGTCCTGAGGATGAACGGGAAGAGGGGGAACCAACGAGAGACTAGCCTTAGGTGTTGGGACAGGCACAGGTCACTCCATTTTCCCATCAGGAAGAATGAACCACAGGCTCAGCCTGCCTCCCGGAACCAGAATAGGGCCTGAAGCAATCCTGCGCTTTTGCGGCCGGCTCCCAAAAAAGCGAGTTGACAAATGGAGCTCAGGGGCACTGCAATTCACAAACCTGCAGAGTTATAAATGATAACTCCCGTCCACAAATATATTGACGGAAGGCAACGAAGAGGACTTGAAAGCAAGGCAGAATTGCAGGAAACAGATTTCAGGAGGTAGATTCGACTCGCCTGTAAAGCACGTGAAAAGCCGCAAAACGTTGACAATGATGCCCTTGGCCAAAAAGGGCGTATGCGTTTTTTCCTGAATATATTCAGGAAAAAACGCATACGCCCTTTTTGGCCAACCAAGCAAGCTGGAAGTGCAAATCAGCGCTACAATGAAGTTTCGCTTGCCATCGGTCCAAACGGCCATGCTGAAAAAAGTGTAAAAACCAGAAAAGCAGGACAGGCCATGGAGACATGGGAGCCTTGCTACGCTGATGGGCGGGATGTAAATTGCCAACAGCCACTCTGGAGAAGTGTACGGTGTGTCCTGAAACATGTAATAAACACAACTTAGAGAGCATAGGGCACTTCCACTCATGGGCGTATAAATTGGGAAAACTAAACATCAACAAGACACAGGCACCCCAAAGTTTAGGGCTGCTCTGTTTCCAAGAACCTCCACGTCGGTACACCTTAAATATCCCAGGAAAGAGAAAAATGGATAAAGAAGTTGTGGTACTTAGGCACAATGGAATATCACTCAGCCATGAAATCAATGTCATAAGGCTAGTTAGCAGCATGAGGAGTGGATTTAGGGACGATGATTCTAAGTGAAATAAGTCACACAGAAAAAGACACTTATCCTAAGATATCGCTTATAGAGGGAATGTCAAAATCGCTACACTTGAACTGAATTACAAAACAGAACAGAGTCACACCTTTAGAAGACACACTATGGCGGCTTAACGGGAAAGGTGAGGTGGGGTGATGCATAAAACAAGGGTTTGTAATTAGCTCAGAGACCGTTCCATAAGCCAAATATGTAATAGACAAGACCTACTCCCTGCTCAGTGAACTGGACTCAACACCCCCTAGTCACCGCACAACAATATATCTGACTAGTAAGAATCTGAAAACCTATGTATTGATATCTCTCTGTAAGTGAATCAAGAGGGTATAAAGCGGCATAAACACAGCAGGGAAAAGCAGCCAAGACCCATTCTAAACATAAATTACTTAAAAGAACCCACAAAACAAAGACAGTGAAAGAGAGAGAAATTCTTACAAAATCCGTTCAGGGGCTCTGATGCAACCTGGATTGACCATATCTAGACCCACAGCTGGAAGAGACATAAGGCTGGACACTCTTGGGGCTGAGAGGATTGGTGAGGTTGGGTGAGCAAACGCAGACCCTTTAAAGTAATACCGCGGGGTACCCACCCCATGGGTCCCAAATCTCCAGGTTCAAGGGCATCTTCCTACATCGAAAACATGCATGGCAAACCCAGATGATGGTACACCGTGTGATCGGGAAAGGTTTCTAAAACGCACCTCATTTCTCCTCTCCTTGTGCTCGGGTTCGCCATTCCAGCCGCTTGACTAAACATCTCCCTACTTGGAGAATCAGCACCTTCAACCTCCTGTTTCGTACAGGTTGCAATTTGTCCTGAGGATGAACGGGAAGAGGGGGAACCAACGAGAGACTAGCCTTAGGTGTTGGGACAGGCGCAGGTCACTCCATTTTCCCATCAGGAAGAATGAACCACAGGCTCAGCCTGCCCCCCGGAACCAGAATAGGGCCTGAAGCAATCCTGCGCTTTTGTGGCCGGCTCCCAAACAAGCGAGTTGACAAATGGAGCTCAGGGGCACTGCAATTCACAAACCTGCAGAGTTATAAATGATAACTCCCGTCCACAAATATATTGAAGGAAGGCAACGAAGAGGACTTGAAAGCAAGGCAGAATTGCAGGGAACAGATTTCAGGAGGTAGATTCGACTCGCCTGTAAAGCACGTGAAAAGCCGCAAAACGTTGACAATGATGCCCTTGGCCAAAAAGGGCGTATGCGTTTTTTCCTGAATATATTCAGGAAAAAACGCATACGCCCTTTTTGGCCAACCAAGCAAGCTGGAAGTGCAAATCAGCGCTACAAAGAAGTTTCGCTTGCCATCGGTCCAAACGGCCATGCTGAAAAAAGTGTAAAAACCAGAAAAGCAGGACAGGCCATGGAGACATGGGAGCCTTGCTACGCTGATGGGCGGGATGTAAATTGCCAACAGCCACTCTGGAGAAGTGTACGGTGTGTCCTGAAACATGTAATAAACACAACTTAGAGAGCATAGGGCACTTCCACTCATGGGCGTATAAATTGGGAAAACTAAACATCAACAAGACACAGGCACCCCAAAGTTTAGGGCTGCTCTGTTTCCAAGAACCTCCACGTCGGTACACCTTAAATATCCCAGGAAAGAGAAAAATGGATAAAGAAGTTGTGGTACTTAGGCACAATGGAATATCACTCAGCCATGAAATCAATGTCATAAGGCTAGTTAGCAGCATGAGGAGTGGATTTAGGGACGATGATTCTAAGTGAAATAAGTCACACAGAAAAAGACACTTATCCTAAGATATCGCTTATAGAGGGAATGTCAAAATCGCTACACTTGAACTGAATTACAAAACAGAACAGAGTCACACCTTTAGAAGACACACTATGGCGGCTTAACGGGAAAGGTGAGGTGGGGTGATGCATAAAACAAGGGTTTGTAATTAGCTCAGAGACCGTTCCATAAGCCAAATATGTAATAGACAAGACCTACTCCCTGCTCAGTGAACTGGACTCAACACCCCCTAGGCACCGCACAACAATATATCTGACTAGTAAGAATCTGAAAACCTATGTATTGATATCTCTCTGTAAGTGAATCAAGAGGGTATAAAGCGGCATAAACACAGCAGGGAAAAGCAGCCAAGACCCATTCTAAACATAAATTACTTAAAAGAACCCACAAAACAAAGACAGTGAAAGAGAGAGAAATTCTTACAAAATCCGTTCAGGGGCTCTGATGCAACCTGGATTGACCATATCTAGACCCACAGCTGGAAGAGACATAAGGCTGGACACTCTTGGGGCTGAGAGGATTGGTGAGGTTGGGTGAGCAAACGCAGACCCTTTAAAGTAATACCGCGGGGTACCCACCCCATGGGTCCCAAATCTCCAGGTTCAAGGGCATCTTCCTATATCGAAAACATGCATGGCAAACCCAGATGATGGTACACCGTGTGATCGGGAAAGGTTTCTAAAACGCACCTCATTTCTCCTCTCCTTGTGCTCGGGTTCGCCATTCCAGCCACTTGACTAAACATCTCCCTACTTGGAGAATCAGCACCTTCAACCTCCTGTTTCGTACAGGTTGCAATTTGTCCTGAGGATGAACGGGAAGAGGGGGAACCAACGAGAGACTAGCCTTAGGTGTTGGGACAGGCGCAGGTCACTCCATTTTCCCATCAGGAAGAATGAACCACAGGCTCAGCCTGCCCCCCGGAACCAGAATAGGGCCTGAAGCAATCCTGCGCTTTTGCGGCCGGCTCCCAAACAAGCGAGTTGACAAATGGAGCTCAGGGGCACTGCAATTCACAAACCTGCAGAGTTATAAATGATAACTCCCGTCCACAAATATATTGAAGGAAGGCAACGAAGAGGACTTGAAAGCAAGGCAGAATTGCAGGGAACAGATTTCAGGAGGTAGATTCGACTCGCCTGTAAAGCACGTGAAAAGCCGCAAAACGTTGACAATGATGCCCTTGGCCAAAAAGGGCGTATGCGTTTTTTCCTGAATATATTCAGGAAAAAACGCATACGCCCTTTTTGGCCAACCAAGCAAGCTGGAAGTGAAAATCAGCGCTACAAAGAAGTTTCGCTTGCAATCGGTCCAAACGGCCATGCTGAAAAAAGTGTAAAAACCAGAAAAGCAGGACAGGCCATGGAGACATGGGAGCCTTGCTACGCTGATGGGCGGGATGTAAATTGCCAACAGCCACTCTGGAGAAGTGTACGGTGTGTCCTGAAATATGTAATAAACACAACTTAGAGAGCATAGGGCACTTCCACTCATGGGCGTATAAATTGGGAAAACTAAACATCAACAAGACACAGGCACCCCAAAGTTTAGGGCTGCTCTGTTTCCAAGAACCTCCACGTCGGTACACCTTAAATATCCCAGGAAAGAGAAAAATGGATAAAGAAGTTGTGGTACTTAGGCACAATGGAATATCACTCAGCCATGAAATCAATGTCATAAGGCTAGTTAGCAGCATGAGGAGTGGATATAGGGACGATGATTCTAAGTGAAATAAGTCACACAGAAAAAGACACTTATCCTAAGATATCGCTTATAGAGGGAATGTCCAAATCGCTACACTTGAACTGAATTACAAAACAGAACAGAGTCACACCTTTAGAAGACACACTATGGCGGCTTAACGGGAAAGGTGAGGTTGGGTGATGCATAAAACAAGGGTTTGTAATTAGCTCAGAGACCGTTCCATAAGCCAAATATGTAATAGACAAGACCTACTCCCTGCTCAGTGAACTGGACTCAACACCCCCTAGTCACCGCACAACAATATATCTGACTAGTAAGAATCTGAAAACCTATGTATTGATATCTCTCTGTAAGTGAATCAAGAGGGTGTAAAGCGGCATAAACACAGCAGGGAAAAGCAGCCAAGACCCATTCTAAACATAAATTACTTAAAAGAACCCACAAAACAAAGACAGTGAAAGAGAGAGAAATTCTTACAAAATCCTTTCAGGGGCTCTGATGCAACCTGGATTGACCATATCTAGACCCACAGCTGGATGAGACATAAGGCTGGACACTCTTGGGGCTGAGAGGATTGGTGAGGTTGGGTGAGCAAACGCAGACCCTTTAAAGTAATACCACGGGGTACCCACCCCATGGGTCCCAAATCTCCAGGTTCAAGGGCATTTTCCTACATCGAAAACATGCATGGGAATCCCAGATGATGGTACACCGTGTGATCGGGAAAGGTTTCTAAAACGCACCTCATTTCTCCTCTCCTTGTGCTCGGGTTCGCCATTCCAGCCACTTGACTAAACATCTCCCTACTTGGAGAATCAGCACCTTCAACCTCCTGTTTCGTACAGGTTGCAATTTGTCCTGAGGATGAACGGGAAGAGGGGGAACCAACGAGAGACTAGCCTTAGGTGTTGGGACAGGCACAGGTCACTCCATTTTCCCATCAGGAAGAAGAATGAACCACAGGCTGAGCCTGCCCCCCGGAACCAGAATAGGGCCTGAAGCAATCCTGCGCTTTTGCGGCCGGCTCCCAATAAAGCGAGTTGACAAATGGAGCTCAGGGGCACTGCAATTCACAAACCTGCAGAGTTATAAATGATAACTCCCGTCCACAAATATATTGACGGAAGGCAACGAAGAGGACTTGAAAGCAAGGCAGAATTGCAGGAAACAGATTTCAGGAGGTAGATTCGACTCGCCTGTAAAGCACGTGAAAAGCCGCAAAACGTTGACAATGATGCCCTTGGCCAAAAAGGGCGTATGCGTTTTTTCCTGAATATATTCAGGAAAAAACGCATACGCCCTTTTTGGCCAACCAAGCAAGCTGGAAGTGCAAATCAGCGCTACACAGAAGTTTCGCTTGCCATCGGTCCAAACGGCCATGCTGAAAAAAGTGTAAAAACCAGAAAAGCAGGACAGGCCATGGAGACATGGGAGCCTTGCTACGCTGATGGGCGGGATGTAAATTGCCAACAGCCACTCTGGAGAAGTGTACGGTGTGTCCTGAAACATGTAATAAACACAACTTAGAGAGCATAGGGCACTTCCACTCATGGGTGTATAAATTGGGAAAACTAAACATCAACAAGACACAGGCACCCCAAAGTTTAGGGCTGCTCTGTTTCCAAGAACCTCCACGTCGGTACACCTTAAATATCCCAGGAAAGAGAAAAATGGATAAAGAAGTTGTGGTACTTAGGCACAATGGAATATCACTCAGCCATGAAATCAATGTCATAAGGCTAGTTAGCAGCATGAGGAGTGGATTTAGGGACGATGATTCTAAGTGAAATATGTCACACAGAAAAAGACACTTATCCTAGGATATCGCTTATAGAGGGAATGTCAAAATCGCTACACTTGAACTGAATTACAAAACAGAACAGAGTCACACCTTTAGAAGACACACTATGGCGGCTTAACGGGAAAGGTGAGGTGGGGTCATGCATAAAACAAGGGTTTGTAATTAGCTCAGAGACCGTTCCATAAGCCAAATATGTAATAGACAAGACCTACTCCCTGCTCAGTGAACTGGACTCAACACCCCCTAGTCACCGCACAACAATATATCTGACTAGTAAGAATCTGAAAACCTATGTATTGATATCTCTCTGTAAGTGAATCAAGAGGGTGTAAAGCGGCATAAACACAGCAGGGAAAAGCAGCCAAGACCCATTCTAAACATAAATTACTTAAAAAAACCCACAAAACAAAGACAGTGAAAGAGAGAGAAATTCTTACAAAATCCGTTCAGGGGCTCTGATGCAACCTGGATTGACCATATCTAGACCCACAGCTGGAAGAGACATAAGGCTGGACACTCTTGGGGCTGAGAGGATTGGTGAGGTTGGGTGAGCAAACGCAGACCCTTTAAAGTAATACGGCGGGGTACCCACCCCATGGGTCCCAAATCTCCAGGTTCAAGGGCATCTTCCTACATCGAAAACATGCATGGGAAACCCAGATGATGGTACACCGTGTGATCGGGAAAGGTTTCTAAAACGCACCTCATTTCTCCTCTCCTTGTGCTCGGGTTCGCCATTCCAGCCGCTTGACTAAACATCTCCCTACTTGGAGAATCAGCACCTTCAACCTCCTGTTTCGTACAGGTTGCAATTCGTCCTGAGGATGAACGGGACGAGGGGGAACCAACGAGAGACTAGCCTTAGGTGTTGGGACAGGCACAGGTCACTCCATTTTCCCATCAGGAAGAAGAATGAACCACAGGCTCAGCCTGCCCCCCGGAACCAGAATAGGGCCTGAAGCAATCCTGCGCTTTTGCGGCCGGCTCCCAAAAAAGCGAGTTGACAAATGGAGCTCAGGGGCACTGCAATTCACAAACCTGCAGAGTTATAAATGATAACTCCCGTCCACAAATATATTGACGGAAGGCAACGAAGAGGACTTGAAAGCAAGGCAGAATTGCAGGAAACAGATTTCAGGAGGTAGATTCGACTCGCCTGTAAAGCACGTGAAAAGCCGCAAAACGTTGACAATGATGCCTTTGGCCAAAAAGGGCGTATGCGTTTTTTCCTGAATATATTCAGGAAAAAACGTATACGCCCTTTTTGGTAAACGAAGCAAGCCGGAAGGGCAAATCAGCGCTACAAAGAAGTCTCGCTTGCCATCGGTCCAAAGGGCCATGCTGCAAAAAGTGTAAAAACCAGAAAAGCAGGACAGGCCATGGAGACATGGGAGCCTTGCTACGCTGATGGGCGGGATGTAAATTGCCAACAGCCACTCTGGAGAAGTGTACGGTGTGTCCTGAAACATGTAATAAACACAGCTTAGAGAGCATAGGGCACTTCCACTCATGGGCGTATAAATTGGGAAAACTAAACATCAACAAGACACAGGCACCCCAAAGTTTAGGGCTGCTCTGTTTCCAAGAACCTCCACGTCGGTACACCTTAAATATCCCAAGAAAGAGAAAAATGGATAAAGAAGTTGTGGTACTTAGGCACAATGGAATATCACTCAGCCATGAAATCAATGTCATAAGGCTAGTTAGCAGCATGAGGAGTGGATTTAGGGACGATGATTCTAAGTGAAATAAGTCACACAGAAAAAGACACTTATCCTAAGATATCGCTTATAGAGGGAATGTCCAAATCGCTACACTTGAACTGAATTACAAAACAGAACAGAGTCACACCTTAAAAAGCACACCATGGCTGCTTAACGGGAAAGGTGAGGTGCGGTGATGCATAAAACAAGGGTTTGTAATTAGCTCAGAGACCGTTCCATAAGCCAAATATGTAATAGACAAGACCTACTCCCTGCTCAGTGAACTGGACTCCACACCCCCTAGTCACCGCACAACAATATATCTGACTAGTAAGAATCTGAAAACCTATGTATTGATATCTCTCTGTAAGTGAATCAAGAGGGTGTAAAGCGGCATAAACACAGCAGGGAAAAGCAGCCAAGACCCATTCTAAACATAAATTACTTAAAAGAACCCACAAAACAAAGACAGTGAAAGAGAGAGAAATTCTTACAAAATCCGTTCAGGGGCTCTGATGCAACCTGGATTGACCATATCTAGACCCACAGCTGGACGAGACATAAGGCTGGACACTCTTGGGGCTGAGAGGATTGGTGAGGTTGGGTGAGCAAATGCAGACCCTTTAAAGTAATACCGCGGGGTACCCACCCCATGGGTCCCAAATCTCCAGGTTCAAGGGCATCTTCCTACATCGAAAACATGCATGGGAAACCCAGGTGATGGTACACCCTGTGATCGGGAAAGGTTTCTAAAACGCACCTCATTTCTCCTCTCCTTGTGCTCGGGTTCGCCATTCCAGCCGCTTGACTAAACATCTCCCTACTTGGAGAATCAGCACCTTCAACCTCCTGTTTCGTACAGGTTGCAATTCGTCCTGAGGATGAACGGGAAGAGGGGGAACCAATGAGAGACTAGCCTTAGGTGTTGGGACAGGCACAGGTCACTCCATTTTCCCATCAGGAAGAAGAATGAACCACAGGCTCAGCCTGCCCCCCGGAACCAGAATAGGGCCTGAAGCAATCCTGCGCTTTTGCGGCCGGCTCCCAAAAAAGCGAGTTGACAAATGGAGCTCAGGGGCACTGCAATTCACAAACCTGCAGAGTTATAAATGATAACTCCCGTCCACAAATATATTGACGGAAGGCAATGAAGAGGACTTGAAAGCAAGGCAGAATTGCAGGAAACAGATTTCAGGAGGTAGATTCGACTCGCCTTTAAAGCTCATGAAAAGCCGCAAAACGTTGACAATGATGCCCTTGGCCAAAAAGGGCGTATGCGTTATTTCCTGAATATATTCAGGAAAAAACGCATACGCCCTTTTTGGCCAACCAAGCAAGCCGGAAGGGCAAATCAGCGCTACAAAGAAGTCTCGCTTGCCATCGGTCAAAACGGCCCTGCTGCAAAAAGTGTAAAAACCAGAAAAGCAGGACAGGCCATGGAGACATGGGAGCCTTGCTACGCTGAAGGGCGGGACGTAAATTGCCAACAGCCACTCTGGAGAAGTGTACGGTGTGTCCTGAAACATGTAATAAACACAACTTAGAGAGCATAGGGCACTTCCACTCATGGGCGTATAAATTGGGAAAACTAAACATCAACAAGACACAGGCACCCCAAAGTTTAGGGCTGCTCTGTTTCCAAGAACCTCCACGTCGGTACACCTTAAATATCCCAGGAAAGAGAAAAATGGATAAAGAAGTTGTGGTACTTAGGCACAATGGAATATCACTCAGCCATGAAATCAATGTCATAATGCTAGTTAGCAGCATGAGGAGTGGATTTAGGGACGATGATTCTAAGTGAAATAAGTCACACAGAAAAAGACACTTATCCTAAGATATCGCTTATAGAGGGAATGTCAAAATCGCTACACTTGAACTGAATTACAAAACAGAACAGAGTCACACCTTTAGAAGACACACTATGGCGGCTTAACGGGAAAGGTGAGGTGGGGTGATGCATAAAACAAGGGTGTGTAATTAGCTCAGAGACCGTTCCATAAGCCAAATATGTAATAGACAAGACCTACTCCCTGCTCAGTGAACTGGACTCAACACCCCCTAGTCACCGCACAACAATATATCTGACTAGTAAGAATCTGAAAACCTATGTATTGATATCTCTCTGTAAGTGAATCAAGAGGGTGTAAAGCGGCATAAACACAGCAGGGAAAAGCAGCCAAGACCCATTCTAAACATAAATTACTTAAAACAACCCACAAAACAAAGACAGTGAAAGAGAGAGAAATTCTTACAAAATCCTTTCAGGGGCTCTGATGCAACCTGGATTGACCATATCTAGACCCACAGCTGGATGAGACATAAGGCTGGACACTCTTGGGGCTGAGAGGATTGGTGAGGTTGGGTGAGCAAACGCAGACCCTTTAAAGTAATACCACGGGGTACCCACCCCATGGGTCCCAAATCTCCAGGTTCAAGGGCATTTTCCTACATCGAAAACATGCATGGGAATCCCAGATGATGGTACACCGTGTGATCGGGAAAGGTTTCTAAAACGCACCTCATTTCTCCTCTCCTTGTGCTCGGGTTCGCCATTCCAGCCACTTGACTAAACATCTCCCTACTTGGAGAATCAGCACCTTCAACCTCCTGTTTCGTACAGGTTGCAATTTGCCCTGAGGATGAACGGGAAGAGGGGGAACCAACGAGAGACTAGCCTTAGGTGTTGGGACAGGCACAGGTCACTCCATTTTCCCATCAGGAAGAAGAATGAACCACAGGCTCAGCCTGCCCCCCGGAACCAGAATAGGGCCTGAAGCAATCCTGCGCTTTTGCGGCCGGCTCCCAAAAAAGCGAGTTGACAAATGGAGCTCAGGGGCACTGCAATTCACAAACCTGCAGAGTTATAAATGATAACTCCCGTCCACAAATATATTGACGGAAGGCAACGAAGAGGACTTGAAAGCAAGGCAGAATTGCAGGAAACAGATTTCAGGAGGTAGATTCGACTCGCCTGTAAAGCACGTGAAAAGCCGCAAAACGTTGACAATGATGCCCTTGGCCAAAAAGGGCGTATGCGTTTTTTCCTGAATATATTCAGGAAAAAACGCATACGCCCTTTTTGGCCAACCAAGCAAGCTGGAAGTGCAAATCAGCGCTACAAAGAAGTTTCGCTTGCCATCGGTCCAAACGGCCATGCTGAAAAAAGTGTAAAAACCAGAAAAGCAGGACAGGCCATGGAGACATGGGAGCCTTGCTACGCTGATGGGCGGGATGTAAATTGCCAACAGCCACTCTGGAGAAGTGTACGGTGTGTCCTGAAACATGTAATAAACACAACTTAGAGAGCATAGGGCACTTCCACTCATGGGCGTATAAATTGGGAAAACTAAACATCAACAAGACACAGGCACCCCAAAGTTTAGGGCTGCTCTGTTTCCAAGAACCTCCACGTCGGTACACCTTAAATATCCCAGGAAAGAGAAAAATGGATAAAGAAGTTGTGGTACTTAGGCACAATGGAATATCACTCAGCCATGAAATCAATGTCATAAGGCTAGTTAGCAGCATGAGGAGTGGATTTAGGGACGATGATTCTAAGTGAAATAAGTCACACAGAAAAAGACACTTATCCTAAGATATCGCTTATAGAGGGAATGTCAAAATCGCTACACTTGAACTGAATTACAAAACAGAACAGAGTCACACCTTTAGAAGACACACTATGGCGGCTTAACGGGAAAGGTGAGGTGGGGTGATGCATAAAACAAGGGTTTGTAATTAGCTCAGAGACCGTTCCATAAGCCAAATATGTAATAGACAAGACCTACTCCCTGCTCAGTGAACTGGACTCAATACCCCCTAGTCACCGCACAACAATATATCTGACTAGTAAGAATCTGAAAACCTATGTATTGATATCTCTCTGTAAGTGAATCAAGAGGGTGTAAAGCGGCATAAACACAGCAGGGAAAAGCAGCCAAGACCCATTCTAAACATAAATTACTTAAAACAACCCACAAAACAAAGACAGTGAAAGAGAGAGAAATTCTTACAAAATCCTTTCAGGGGCTCTGATGCAACCTGGATTGACCATATCTAGACCCACAGCTGGATGAGACATAAGGCTGGACACTCTTGGGGCTGAGAGGATTGGTGAGGTTGGGTGAGCAAACGCAGACCCTTTAAAGTAATACCACGGGGTACCCACCCCATGGGTCCCAAATCTCCAGGTTCAAGGGCATTTTCCTACATCGAAAACATGCATGGGAATCCCAGATGATGGTACACCGTGTGATCGGGAAAGGTTTCTAAAACGCACCTCATTTCTCCTCTCCTTGTGCTCGGGTTCGCCATTCCAGCCACTTGACTAAACATCTCCCTACTTGGAGAATCAGCACCTTCAACCTCCTGTTTCGTACAGGTTGCAATTTGCCCTGAGGATGAACGGGAAGAGGGGGAACCAACGAGAGACTAGCCTTAGGTGTTGGGACAGGCACAGGTCACTCCATTTTCCCATCAGGAAGAAGAATGAACCACAGGCTCAGCCTGCCCCCCGGAACCAGAATAGGGCCTGAAGCAATCCTGCGCTTTTGCGGCCGGCTCCCAAAAAAGCGAGTTGACAAATGGAGCTCAGGGGCACTGCAATTCACAAACCTGCAGAGTTATAAATGATAACTCCCGTCCACAAATATATTGACGGAAGGCAACGAAGAGGACTTGAAAGCAAGGCAGAATTGCAGGAAACAGATTTCAGGAGGTAGATTCGACTCGCCTGTAAAGCACGTGAAAAGCCGCAAAACGTTGACAATGATGCCCTTGGCCAAAAAGGGCGTATGCGTTTTTTCCTGAATATATTCAGGAAAAAACGCATACGCCCTTTTTGGCCAACCAAGCAAGCCGGAAGGGCAAATCAGCGCTACAAAGAAGTTTCGCTTGCCATCGGTCCAAACGGCCATGCTGAAAAAAGTGTAAAAACCAGAAAAGCAGGACAGGCCATGGAGACATGGGAGCCTTGCTACGCTGATGGGCGGGATGTAAATTGCCAACAGCCACTCTGGAGAAGTGTCCGGTGTGTCCTGAAACATGTAATAAACACAACTTAGAGAGCATAGGGCACTTCCACTCATGGGCGTATAAATTGGGAAAACTAAACATCAACAAGACACAGGCACCCCAAAGTTTAGGGCTGCTCTGTTTCCAAGAACCTCCACGTCGGTACACCTTAAATATCCCAGGAAAGAGAAAAATGGATAAAGAAGTTGTGGTACTTAGGCACAATGGAATATCACTCAGCCATGAAATCAATGTCATAAGGCTAGTTAGCAGCATGAGGAGTGGATTTAGGGACGATGATTCTAAGTGAAATAAGTCACACAGAAAAAGACACTTATCCTAAGATATCGCTTATAGAGGGAATGTCAAAATCGCTACACTTGAACTGAATTACAAAACAGAACAGAGTCACACCTTTAGAAGACACACTATGGCGGCTTAACGGGAAAGGTGAGGTGGGGTGATGCATAAAACAAGGGTTTGTAATTAGCTCAGAGACCGTTCCATAAGCCAAATATGTAATAGACAAGACCTACTCCCTGCTCAGTGAACTGGACTCAACACCCCCTAGTCACCGCACAACAATATATCTGACTAGTAAGAATCTGAAAACCTATGTATTGATATCTCTCTGTAAGTGAATCAAGAGGGTGTAAAGCGGCATAAACACAGCAGGGAAAAGCAGCCAAGACCCATTCTAAACATAAATTACTTAAAAGAACCCACAAAACAAAGACAGTGAAAGAGAGAGAAATCCTTACAAAATCCGTTCAGGGGCTCTGATGCAACCTGGATTGACCATATCTAGACCCACAGCTGGATGAGACATAAGGCTGGACACTCTTGGGGCTGAGAGGATTGGTGAGGTTGGGTGAGCAAACGCAGACCCTTTAAAGTAATACCGCGGGGTACCCACCCCATGGGTCCCAAATCTCCAGGTTCAAGGGCATCTTCCTACATCGAAAACATGCATGGGAAACCCAGATGATGGTACACCGTGTGATCGGGAAAGGTTTCTAAAACGCACCTCATTTCTCCTCTCCTTGTGCTCGGGTTCGCCATTCCAGCCGCTTGACTAAACATCTCCCTACTTGGAGAATCAGCACCTTCAACCTCCTGTTTCGTACAGGTTGCAATTCGTCCTGAGGATGAACGGGACGAGGGGGAACCAACGAGAGACTAGCCTTAGGTGTTGGGACAGGCACAGGTCACTCCATTTTCCCATCAGGAAGAAGAATGAACCACAGGCTCAGCCTGCCCCCCGGAACCAGAATAGGGCCTGAAGCAATCCTGCGCTTTTGCGGCCGGCTCCCAAAAAAGCGAGTTGACAAATGGAGCTCAGGGGCACTGCAATTCACAAACCTGCAGAGTTATAAATGATAACTCCCGTCCACAAATATATTGACGGAAGGCAACGAAGAGGACTTGAAAGCAAGGCAGAATTGCAGGAAACAGATTTCAGGAGGTAGATTCGACTCGCCTTTAAAGCACATGAAAAGCCGCAAAACTTTGACAATGATGCCCTTGGCCAAAAAGGGCGTATGCGTTATTTCCTGAATATATTCAGGAAAAAACGCATACGCCCTTTTTGGCCAACCAAGCAAGCCGGAAGGGCAAATCAGCGCTACAAACAAGTTTCGCTTGCCATCGGTCCAAAGGGCCATGCTGAAAAAAGTGTAAAAACCAGAAAAGCAGGACAGGCCATGGAGACATGGGAGCCTTGCTACGCTGATGGGCAGGACGTAAATTGCCAACAGCCACTCTGGAGAAGTGTACGGTGTGTCCTGAAACATGTAATAAACACAACTTAGAGAGCATAGGGCACTTCCACTCATGGGCGTATAAATTGGGAAAACTAAACATCAACAAGACACAGGCACCCCAAAGTTTAGGGCTGTTCTGTTTCCAAGAACCTCCACGTCGGTACACCTTAAATATCCCAGGAAAGAGAAAAATGGATAAAGAAGTTGTGGTACTTAGGCACAATGGAATATCACTCAGCCATGAAATCAATGTCATAAGGCTAGTTAGCAGCATGAGGAGTGGATTTAGGGACGATGATTCTAAGTGAAATAAGTCACACAGAAAAAGACACTTATCCTAAGATATCGCTTATAGAGGGAATGTCAAAATCGCTACACTTGAACTGAATTACAAAACAGAACAGAGTCACACCTTTAGAAGACACACTATGGCGGCTTAACGGGAAAGGTGAGGTGGGGTCATGCATAAAACAAGGGTTTGTAATTAGCTCAGAGACCGTTCCATAAGCCAAATATGTAATAGACAAGACCTACTCCCTGCTCAGTGAACTGGACTCAACACCCCCTAGTCACCGCACAACAATATATCTGACTAGTAAGAATCTGAAAACCTATGTATTGATATCTCTCTGTAAGTGAATCAAGAGGGTGTAAAGCGGCATAAACACAGCAGGGAAAAGCAGCCAAGACCCATTCTAAACATAAATTACTTAAAACAACCCACAAAACAAAGACAGTGAAAGAGAGAGAAATTCTTACAAAATCCGTTCAGGGGCTCTGATGCAACCTGGATTGACCATATCTAGACCCACAGCTGGAAGAGACATAAGGCTGGACACTCTTGGGGCTGAGAGGATTGGTGAGGTTGGGTGAGCAAACGCAGACCCTTTAAAGTAATACCGCGGGGTACCCACCCCATGGGTCCCAAATCTCCAGGTTCAAGGGCATCTTCCTACATCGAAAACATGCATGGGAAACCCAGATGATGGTACACCGTGTGATCGGGAAAGGTTTCTAAAACGCACCTCATTTCTCCTCTCCTTGTGCTCGGGTTCGCCATTCCAGCCGCTTGACTAAACATCTCCCTACTTGGAGAATCAGCACCTTCAACCTCCTGTTTCGTACAGGTTGCAATTCGTCCTGAGGATGAACGGGACGAGGGGGAACCAACGAGAGACTAGCCTTAGGTGTTGGGACAGGCACAGGTCACTCCATTTTCCCATCAGGAAGAAGAATGAACCACAGGCTCAGCCTGCCCCCCGGAACCAGAATAGGGCCTGAAGCAATCCTGCGCTTTTGCGGCCGGCTCCCAAAAAAGCGAGTTGACAAATGGAGCTCAGGGGCACTGCAATTCACAAACCTGCAGAGTTATAAATGATAACTCCCGTCCACAAATATATTGACGGAAGGCAACGAAGAGGACTTGAAAGCAAGGCAGAATTGCAGGAAACAGATTTCAGGAGGTAGATTCGACTCGCCTTTAAAGCACATGAAAAGCCGCAAAACGTTGACAATGATGCCCTTGGCCAAAAAGGGCGTATGCGTTATTTCCTGAATATATTCAGGAAATAACGCATACGCCCTTTTTGGCCAACCAAGCAAGCCGGAAGGGCAAATCAGTGCTACAAAGAAGTCTCGCTTGCCATCGGTCAAAACGGCCGTGCTGCAAAAAGTGTAAAAACCAGAAAAGCAGGACAGGCCATGGAGACATGGGAGCCTTGCTACGCTGAAGGGCGGGACGTAAATTGCCAACAGCCACTCTGGAGAAGTGTACGGTGTGTCCTGAAACATGTAATAAACACAACTTAGAGAGCATAGGGCACTTCCACTCATGGGCGTATAAATTGGGAAAACTAAACATCAACAAGACACAGGCACCCCAAAGTTTAGGGCTGCTCTGTTTCCAAGAACCTCCACGTCGGTACACCTTAAATATCCCAGGAAAGAGAAAAATGGATAAAGAAGTTGTGGTACTTAGGCACAATGAAATATCACTCAGCCATGAAATCAATGTCATAAGGCTAGTTAGCAGCATGAGGAGTGGATTTAGGGACGATGATTCTAAGTGAAATAAGTCACACAGAAAAAGACACTTATCCTAAGATATCGCTTATAGAGGGAATGTCAAAATCGCTACACTTGAACTGAATTACAAAACAGAACAGAGTCACACCTTTAGAAGACACACTATGGCGGCTTAACGGGAAAGGTGAGGTGGGGTGATGCATAAAACAAGGGTTTCTAATTAGCTCAGAGACCGTTCCATAAGCCAAATATGTAATAGACAAGACCTACTCCCTGCTCAGTGAACTGGACTCAACACCCCCTAGTCACCGCACAACAATATATCTGACTAGTAAGAATCTGAAAACCTATGTATTGATATCTCTCTGTAAGTGAATCAAGAGGGTGTAAAGCGGCATAAACACAGCAGGGAAAAGCAGCCAAGACCCATTCTAAACATAAATTACTTAAAACAACCCACAAAACAAAGACAGTGAAAGAGAGAGAAATTCTTACAAAATCCTTTCAGGGGCTCTGATGCAACCTGGATTGACCATATCTAGACCCACAGCTGGATGAGACATAAGGCTGGACACTCTTGGGGCTGAGAGGATTGGTGAGGTTGGGTGAGCAAACGCAGACCCTTTAAAGTAATACCACGGGGTACCCACCCCATGGGTCCCAAATCTCCAGGTTCAAGGGCATTTTCCTACATCGAAAACATGCATGGGAATCCCAGATGATGGTACACCGTGTGATCGGGAAAGGTTTCTAAAACGCACCTCATTTCTCCTCTCCTTGTGCTCGGGTTCGCCATTCCAGCCACTTGACTAAACATCTCCCTACTTGGAGAATCAGCACCTTCAACCTCCTGTTTCGTACAGGTTGCAATTTGCCCTGAGGATGAAAGGGAAGAGGGGGAACCAACGAGAGACTAGCCTTAGGTGTTGGGACAGGCACAGGTCACTCCATTTTCCCATCAGGAAGAAGAATGAACCACAGGCTCAGCCTGCCCCCCGGAACCAGAATAGGGCCTGAAGCAATCCTGCGCTTTTGCGGCCGGCTCCCAAAAAAGCGAGTTGACAAATGGAGCTCAGGGGCACAGCAATTCACAAACCTGCAGAGTTATAAATGATAATTCCCGTCCACAAATATATTGACGGAAGGCAACGAAGAGGACTTGAAAGCAAGGCAGAATTGCAGGAAACAGATTTCAGGAGGTAGATTCGACTCGCCTGTAAAGCACGTGAAAAGCCGCAAAACGTTGACAATGATGCCCTTGGCCAAAAAGGGCGTATGCGTTTTTTCCTGAATATATTCAGGAAAAAACGCATACGCCCTTTTTGGCCAACCAAGCAAGCTGGAAGTGCAAATCAGCGCTACAAAGAAGTTTCGCTTGCCATCGGTCCAAAGGGCCGTGCTGCAAAAAGTGTAAAAACGAGAAAAGCAGGACAGGCCATGGAGACATGGGAGCCTTGCTACGCTGAAGGGCGGGACGTAAATTGCCAACAGCCACTCTGGAGAAGTGTACGGTGTGTCCTGAAACATGTAATAAACACAACTTAGAGAGCATAGGGCACTTCCACTCATGGGCGTATAAATTGGGAAAACTAAACATCAACAAGACACAGGCACCCCAAAGTTTAGGGCTGCTCTGTTTCCAAGAACCTCCACGTCGGTACACCTTAAATATCCCAGGAAAGAGAAAAATGGATAAAGAAGTTGTGGTACTTAGGCACAATGGAATATCACTCAGCCATGAAATCAATGTCATAAGGCTAGTTAGCAGCATGAGGAGTGGATTTAGGGACGATGATTCTAAGTGAAATAAGTCACACAGAAAAAGACACTTATCCTAAGATATCGCTTATAGAGGGAATGTCAAAATCGCTACACTTGAACTGAATTACAAAACAGAACAGAGTCACACCTTTAGAAGACACACTATGGCGGCTTAACGGGAAAGGTGAGGTGGGGTGATGCATAAAACAAGGGTTTCTAATTAGCTCAGAGACCGTTCCATAAGCCAAATATGTAATAGACAAGACCTACTCCCTGCTCAGTGAACTGGACTCAACACCCCCTAGTCACCGCACAACAATATATCTGACTAGTAAGAATCTGAAAACCTATGTATTGATATCTCTCTGTAAGTGAATCAAGAGGGTGTAAAGCGGCATAAACACAGCAGGGAAAAGCAGCCAAGACCCATTCTAAACATAAATTACTTAAAACAACCCACAAAACAAAGACAGTGAAAGAGAGAGAAATTCTTACAAAATCCGTTCAGGGGCTCTGATGCAACCTGGATTGACCATATCTAGACCCAGAGCTGGAAGAGACATAAGGCTGGACACTCTTGGGGCTGAGAGGATTGGTGAGGTTGGGTGAGCAAACGCAGACCCTTTAAAGTAATACCGCGGGGTACCCACCCCATGGGTCCCAAATCTCCAGGTTCAAGGGCATCTTCCTACATCGAAAACATGCATGGGAAACCCAGATGATGGTACACCGTGTGATCGGGAAAGGTTTCTAAAACGCACCTCATTTCTCCTCTCCTTGTGCTCGGGTTCGCCATTCCAGCCGCTTGACTAAACATCTCCCTACTTGGAGAATCAGCACCTTCAACCTCCTGTTTCGTACAGGTTGCAATTCGTCCTGAGGATGAACGGGACGAGGGGGAACCAACGAGAGACTAGCCTTAGGTGTTGGGACAGGCACAGGTCACTCCATTTTCCCATCAGGAAGAAGAATGAACCACAGGCTCAGCCTGCCCCCCGGAACCAGAATAGGGCCTGAAGCAATCCTGCGCTTTTGCGGCCGGCTCCCAACAAAGCGAGTTGACAAATGGAGCTCAGGGGCACTGCAATTCACAAACCTGCAGAGTTATAAATGATAACTCCCGTCCACAAATATATTGACGGAAGGCAACGAAGAGGACTTGAAAGCAAGGCAGAATTGCAGGAAACAGATTTCAGGAGGTAGATTCGACTCGCCTGTAAAGCACGTGAAAAGCCGCAAAACGTTGACAATGATGCCTTTGGCCAAAAAGGGCGTATGCGTTTTTTCCTGAATATATTCAGGAAAAAACGTATACGCCCTTTTTGGTAAACGAAGCAAGCCGGAAGGGCAAATCAGCGCTACAAAGAAGTCTCGCTTGCCATCGGTCCAAAGGGCCATGCTGCAAAAAGTGTAAAAACCAGAAAAGCAGGACAGGCCATGGAGACATGGGAGCCTTGCTACGCTGATGGGCGGGATGTAAATTGCCAACAGCCACTCTGGAGAAGTGTACGGTGTGTCCTGAAACATGTAATAAACACAGCTTAGAGAGCATAGGGCACTTCCACTCATGGGCGTATAAATTGGGAAAACTAAACATCAACAAGACACAGGCACCCCAAAGTTTAGGGCTGCTCTGTTTCCAAGAACCTCCACGTCGGTACACCTTAAATATCCCAAGAAAGAGAAAAATGGATAAAGAAGTTGTGGTACTTAGGCACAATGGAATATCACTCAGCCATGAAATCAATGTCATAAGGCTAGTTAGCAGCATGAGGAGTGGATTTAGGGACGATGATTCTAAGTGAAATAAGTCACACAGTAAAAGACACTTATCCTAAGATATCGCTTATAGAGGGAATGTCCAAATCGCTACACTTGAACTGAATTACAAAACAGAACAGAGTCACACCTTAAAAAGCACACCATGGCTGCTTAACGGGAAAGGTGAGGTGCGGTGATGCATAAAACTAGGGTTTGTAATTAGCTCAGAGACCGTTCCATAAGCCAAATATGTAATAGACAAGACCTGCTCCCTGCTCAGTGAACTGGACACAACACCCCCTAGTCACCGCACAACAATATATCTGACTAGTAAGAATCTGAAAACCTATGTATTGATATCTCTCTGTAAGTGAATCAAGAGGGTGTAAAGCGGCATAAACACAGCAGGGAAAAGCAGCCAAGACCCATTCTAAACATAAATTACTTAAAAGAACCCACAAAACAAAGACAGTGAAAGAGAGAGAAATTCTTACAAAATCCGTTCAGGGGCTCTGATGCAACCTGGATTGACCATATCTAGACCCACAGCTGGAAGAGACATAAGGCTGGACACTCTTGGGGCTGAGAGGATTGGTGAGGTTGGGTGAGCAAACGCAGACCCTTTAAAGTAATACCGCGGGGTACCCACCCCATGGGTCCCAAATCTCCAGGTTCAAGGGCATCTTCCTACATCGAAAACATGCATGGGAAACCCAGATGATGGTACACCGTGTGATCGGGAAAGGTTTCTAAAACGCACCTCATTTCTCCTCTCCTTGTGCTCGGGTTCGCCATTCCAGCCGCTTGACTAAACATCTCCCTACTTGGAGAATCAGCACCTTCAACCTCCTGTTTCGTACAGGTTGCAATTCGTCCTGAGGATGAACGGGACGAGGGGGAACCAACGAGAGACTAGCCTTAGGTGTTGGGACAGGCACAGGTCACTCCATTTTCCCATCAGGAAGAAGAATGAACCACAGGCTCAGCCTGCCCCCCGGAACCAGAATAGGGCCTGAAGCAATCCTGCGCTTTTGTGGCCGGCTCCCAAAAAAGCGAGTTGACAAATGGAGCTCAGGGGCACTGCAATTCACAAACCTGCAGAGTTATAAATGATAACTCCCGTCCACAAATATATTGACGGAAGGCAACGAAGAGGACTTGAAAGCAAGGCAGAATTGCAGGAAGCAGATTTCAGGAGGTAGATTCGACTCGCCTTTAAAGCACATGAAAAGCCGCAAAACGTTGACAATGATGCCCTTGGCCAAAAAGGGCGTATGCGTTATTTCCTGAATATATTCAGGAAAAAACGCATACGCCCTTTTTGGCCAACCAAGCAAGCCGGAAGGGCAAATCAGTGCTACAAAGAAGTCTCGCTTGCCATCGGTCAAAACGGCCGTGCTGCAAAAAGTGTAAAAACCAGAAAAGCAGGACAGGCCATGGAGACATGGGAGCCTTGCTACGCTGAAGGGCGGGACGTAAATTGCCAACAGCCACTCTGGAGAAGTGTACGGTGTGTCCTGAAACATGTAATAAACACAACTTAGAGAGCATAGGGCACTTCCACTCATGGGCGTATAAATTGGGAAAACTAAACATCAACAAGACACAGGCACCCCAAAGTTTAGGGCTGCTCTGTTTCCAAGAACCTCCACGTCGGTACACCTTAAATATCCCAGGAAAGAGAAAAATGGATAAAGAAGTTGTGGTACTTAGGCACAATGGAATATCACTCAGCCATGAAATCAATGTCATAAGGCTAGTTAGCAGCATGAGGAGTGGATTTAGGGACGATGATTCTAAGTGAAATAAGTCACACAGAAAAAGACACTTATCCTAAGATATCGCTTATAGAGGGAATGTCAAAATCGCTACACTTGAACTGAATTACAAAACAGAACAGAGTCACACCTTTAGAAGACACACTATGGCGGCTTAACGGGAAAGGTGAGGTGGGGTGATGCATAAAACAAGGGTTTCTAATTAGCTCAGAGACCGTTCCATAAGCCAAATATGTAATAGACAAGACCTACTCCCTGCTCAGTGAACTGGACTCAACACCCCCTAGTCACCGCACAACAATATATCTGACTAGTAAGAATCTGAAAACCTATGTATTGATATCTCTCTGTAAGTGAATCAAGAGGGTGTAAAGCGGCATAAACACAGCAGGGAAAAGCAGCCAAGACCCATTCTAAACATAAATTACTTAAAACAACCCACAAAACAAAGACAGTGAAAGAGAGAGAAATTCTTACAAAATCCTTTCAGGGGCTCTGATGCAACCTGGATTGAC
Organism: Eubalaena glacialis; assembly: GCF_028564815.1. NCBI lineage: Eukaryota > Metazoa > Chordata > Mammalia > Artiodactyla > Balaenidae > Eubalaena > Eubalaena glacialis. The sequence continues at coordinate 434,153 of NW_026871258.1, forward strand.
CATATCTAGACCCACAGCTGGATGAGACATAAGGCTGGACACTCTTGGGGCTGAGAGGATTGGTGAGGTTGGGTGAGCAAACGCAGACCCTTTAAAGTAATACCACGGGGTACCCACCCCATGGGTCCCAAATCTCCAGGTTCAAGGGCATTTTCCTACATCGAAAACATGCATGGGAATCCCAGATGATGGTACACCGTGTGATCGGGAAAGGTTTCTAAAACGCACCTCATTTCTCCTCTCCTTGTGCTCGGGTTCGCCATTCCAGCCACTTGACTAAACATCTCCCTACTTGGAGAATCAGCACCTTCAACCTCCTGTTTCGTACAGGTTGCAATTTGCCCTGAGGATGAAAGGGAAGAGGGGGAACCAACGAGAGACTAGCCTTAGGTGTTGGGACAGGCACAGGTCACTCCATTTTCCCATCAGGAAGAAGAATGAACCACAGGCTCAGCCTGCCCCCCGGAACCAGAATAGGGCCTGAAGCAATCCTGCGCTTTTGCGGCCAGCTCCCAAAAAAGCGAGTTGACAAATGGAGCTCAGGGGCACAGCAATTCACAAACCTGCAGAGTTATAAATGATAATTCCCGTCCACAAATATATTGACGGAAGGCAACGAAGAGGACTTGAAAGCAAGGCAGAATTGCAGGAAACAGATTTCAGGAGGTAGATTCGACTCGCCTGTAAAGCACGTGAAAAGCCGCAAAACGTTGACAATGATGCCCTTGGCCAAAAAGGGCGTATGCGTTTTTTCCTGAATATATTCAGGAAAAAACGCATACGCCCTTTTTGGCCAACCAAGCAAGCTGGAAGTGCAAATCAGCGCTACAAAGAAGTTTCGCTTGCCATCGGTCCAAAGGGCCGTGCTGCAAAAAGTGTAAAAACCAGAAAAGCAGGACAGGCCATGGAGACATGGGAGCCTTGCTACGCTGAAGGGCGGGACGTAAATTGCCAACAGCCACTCTGGAGAAGTGTACGGTGTGTCCTGAAACATGTAATAAACACAACTTAGAGAGCATAGGGCACTTCCACTCATGGGCGTATAAATTGGGAAAACTAAACATCAACAAGACACAGGCACCCCAAAGTTTAGGGCTGCTCTGTTTCCAAGAACCTCCACGTCGGTACACCTTAAATATCCCAAGAAAGAGAAAAATGGATAAAGAAGTTGTGGTACTTAGGCACAATGGAATATCACTCAGCCATGAAATCAATGTCATAAGGCTAGTTAGCAGCATGAGGAGTGGATTTAGGGACGATGATTCTAAGTGAAATAAGTCACACAGTAAAAGACACTTATCCTAAGATATCGCTTATAGAGGGAATGTCCAAATCGCTACACTTGAACTGAATTACAAAACAGAACAGAGTCACACCTTAAAAAGCACACCATGGCTGCTTAACGGGAAAGGTGAGGTGCGGTGATGCATAAAACTAGGGTTTGTAATTAGCTCAGAGACCGTTCCATAAGCCAAATATGTAATAGACAAGACCTGCTCCCTGCTCAGTGAACTGGACACAACACCCCCTAGTCACCGCACAACAATATATCTGACTAGTAAGAATCTGAAAACCTATGTATTGATATCTCTCTGTAAGTGAATCAAGAGGGTGTAAAGCGGCATAAACACAGCAGGGAAAAGCAGCCAAGACCCATTCTAAACATAAATTACTTAAAAGAACCCACAAAACAAAGACAGTGAAAGAGAGAGAAATTCTTACAAAATCCGTTCAGGGGCTCTGATGCAACCTGGATTGACCATATCTAGACCCACAGCTGGACGAGACATAAGGCTGGACACTCTTGGGGCTGAGAGGATTGGTGAGGTTGGGTGAGCAAATGCAGACCCTTTAAAGTAATACCGCGGGGTACCCACCCCATGGGTCCCAAATCTCCAGGTTCAAGGGCATCTTCCTACCTCGAAAACATGCATGGGAAACCCAGATGATGGTACACCCTGTGATCGGGAAAGGTTTCTAAAACGCACCTCATTTCTCCTCTCCTTGTGCTCGGGTTCGCCATTCCAGCCGCTTGACTAAACATCTCCCTACTTGGAGAATCAGCACCTTCAACCTCCTGTTTCGTACAGGTTGCAATTCGTCCTGAGGATGAACGGGAAGAGGGGGAACCAACGAGAGACTAGCCTTAGGTGTTGGGACAGGCACAGGTCACTCCATTTTCCCATCAGGAAGAAAAATGAACCACAGGCTCAGCCTGCCCCCCGGAACCAGAATAGGGCCTGAAGCAATCCTGCGCTTTTGCGGCCGGCTCCCAAAAAAGCGAGTTGACAAATGGAGCTCAGGGGCACTGCAATTCACAAACCTGCAGAGTTATAAATGATAACTCCCGTCCACAAATATATTGACGGAAGGCAACGAAGAGGACTTGAAAGCAAGGCAGAATTGCAGGAAACAGATTTCAGGAGGTAGATTCGACTCGCCTTTAAAGCACATGAAAAGCCGCAAAACGTTGACAATGATGCCCTTGGCCAAAAAGGGCGTATGCGTTATTTCCTGAATATATTCAGGAAAAAACGCATACGCCCTTTTTGGCCAACCAAGCAAGCCGGAAGGGCAAATCAGCGCTACAAAGAAGTCTCGCTTGCCATCGGTCAAAACGGCCGTGCTGCAAAAAGTGTAAAAACCAGAAAAGCAGGACAGGCCATGGAGACATGGGAGCCTTGCTACGCTGAAGGGCGGGACGTAAATTGCCAACAGCCACTCTGGAGAAGTGTACGGTGTGTCCTGAAACATGTAATAAACACAACTTAGAGAGCATAGGGCACTTCCACTCATGGGCGTATAAATTGTTAAAACTAAACATCAACAAGACACAGGCACCCCAAAGTTTAGGGCTGCTCTGTTTCCAAGAACCTCCACGTCGGTACACCTTAAATATCCCAGGAAAGAGAAAAATGGATAAAGAAGTTGTGGTACTTAGGCACAATGGAATATCACTCAGCCATGAAATCAATGTCATAAGGCTAGTTAGCAGCATGAGGAGTGGATTTAGGGACGATGATTCTAAGTGAAATAAGTCACATAGAAAAAGACACTTATCCTAAGATACCGCTTATAGAGGGAATGTCAAAATCGCTACACTTGAACTGATTTACAAAACAGAACAGAGTCACACCTTTAGAAGACACACTATGGCGGCTTAACGGGAAAGGTGAGGTGGGGTGATGCATAAAACAAGGGTTTGTAATTAGCTCAGAGACCGTTCCATAAGCCAAATATGTAATAGACAAGACCTACTCCCTGCTCAGTGAACTGGACACAACACCCCCTAGTCACCGCACAACAATATATCTGACTAGTAAGAATCTGAAAACCTATGTATTGATATCTCTCTGTAAGTGAATCAAGAGTGTGTAAAGCGGCATAAACACAGCAGGGAAAAGCAGCCAAGACCCATTCTAAACATAAATTACTTAAAACAACCCACAAAACAAAGACAGTGAAAGAGAGAGAAATTCTTACAAAATCCGTTCAGGGGCTCTGATGCAACCTGGATTGACCATATCTAGACCCAGAGCTGGAAGAGACATAAGGCTGGACACTCTTGGGGCTGAGAGGATTGGTGAGGTTGGGTGAGCAAACGCAGACCCTTTAAAGTAATACCGCGGGGTACCCACCCCATGGGTCCCAAATCTCCAGGTTCAAGGGCATCTTCCTACATCGAAAACATGCATGGGAAACCCAGATGATGGTACACCGTGTGATCGGGAAAGGTTTCTAAAACGCACCTCATTTCTCCTCTCCTTGTGCTCGGGTTCGCCATTCCAGCCGCTTGACTAAACATCTCCCTACTTGGAGAATCAGCACCTTCAACCTCCTGTTTCGTACAGGTTGCAATTCGTCCTGAGGATGAACGGGACGAGGGGGAACCAACGAGAGACTAGCCTTAGGTGTTGGGACAGGCACAGGTCACTCCATTTTCCCATCAGGAAGAAGAATGAACCACAGGCTCAGCCTGCCCCCCGGAACCAGAATAGGGCCTGAAGCAATCCTGCGCTTTTGCGGCCGGCTCCCAAAAAAGCGAGTTGACAAATGGAGCTCAGGGGCACTGCAATTCACAAACCTGCAGAGTTATAAATGATAACTCCCGTCCACAAATATATTGACGGAAGGCAACGAAGAGGACTTGAAAGCAAGGCAGAATTGCAGGAAACAGATTTCAGGAGGTAGATTCGACTCGCCTGTAAAGCACGTGAAAAGCCGCAAAACGTTGACAATGATGCCTTTGGCCAAAAAGGGCGTATGCGTTTTTTCCTGAATATATTCAGGAAAAAACGTATACGCCCTTTTTGGTAAACGAAGCAAGCCGGAAGGGCAAATCAGCGCTACAAAGAAGTCTCGCTTGCCATCGGTCCAATGGGCCATGCTGCAAAAAGTGTAAAAACCAGAAAAGCAGGACAGGCCATGGAGACATGGGAGCCTTGCTACGCTGATGGGCGGGATGTAAATTGCCAACAGCCACTCTGGAGAAGTGTACGGTGTGTCCTGAAACATGTAATAAACACAGCTTAGAGAGCATAGGGCACTTCCACTCATGGGCGTATAAATTGGGAAAACTAAACATCAACAAGACACAGGCACCCCAAAGTTTAGGGCTGCTCTGTTTCCAAGAACCTCCACGTCGGTACACCTTAAATATCCCAAGAAAGAGAAAAATGGATAAAGAAGTTGTGGTACTTAGGCACAATGGAATATCACTCAGCCATGAAATCAATGTCATAAGGCTAGTTAGCAGCATGAGGAGTGGATTTAGGGACGATGATTCTAAGTGAAATAAGTCACACAGTAAAAGACACTTATCCTAAGATATCGCTTATAGAGGGAATGTCCAAATCGCTACACTTGAACTGAATTACAAAACAGAACAGAGTCACACCTTAAAAAGCACACCATGGCTGCTTAACGGGAAAGGTGAGGTGTGGTGATGCATAAAACAAGGGTTTGTAATTAGCTCAGAGACCGTTCCATAAGCCAAATATGTAATAGACAAGACCTACTCCCTGCTCAGTGAACTGGACACAACACCCCCTAGTCACCGCACAACAATATATCTGACTAGTAAGAATCTGAAAACCTATGTATTGATATCTCTCTGTAAGTGAATCAAGAGGGTGTAAAGCGGCATAAACACAGCAGGGAAAAGCAGCCAAGACCCATTCTAAACATAAATTACTTAAAAGAACCCACAAAACAAAGACAGTGAAAGAGAGAGAAATTCTTACAAAATCCGTTCAGGGGCTCTGATGCAACCTGGATTGACCATATCTAGACCCACAGCTGGACGAGACATAAGGCTGGACACTCTTGGGGCTGAGAGGATTGGTGAGGTTGGGTGAGCAAATGCAGACCCTTTAAAGTAATACCGCGGGGTACCCACCCCATGGGTCCCAAATCTCCAGGTTCAAGGGCATCTTCCTACATCGAAAACATGCATGGGAAACCCAGATGATGGTACACCCTGTGATCGGGAAAGGTTTCTAAAACGCACCTCATTTCTCCTCTCCTTGTGCTCGGGTTCGCCATTCCAGCCGCTTGACTAAACATCTCCCTACTTGGAGAATCAGCACCTTCAACCTCCTGTTTCGTACAGGTTGCAATTCGTCCTGAGGATGAACGGGAAGAGGGGGAACCAACGAGAGACTAGCCTTAGGTGTTGGGACAGGCACAGGTCACTCCATTTTCCCATCAGGAAGAAGAATGAACCACAGGCTCAGCCTGCCCCCCGGAACCAGAATAGGGCCTGAAGCAATCCTGCGCTTTTGCGGCCGGCTCCCAAAAAAGCGAGTTGACAAATGGAGCTCAGGGGCACTGCAATTCACAAACCTGCAGAGTTATAAATGATAACTCCCGTCCACAAATATATTGACGGAAGGCAACGAAGAGGACTTGAAAGCAAGGCAGAATTGCAGGAAACAGATTTCACGAGGTAGATTCGACTCGCCTTTAAAGCACATGAAAAGCCGCAAAACGTTGACAATGATGCCCTTGGCCAAAAAGGGCGTATGCGTTATTTCCTGAATATATTCAGGAAAAAACGCATACGCCCTTTTTGGCCAACCAAGCAAGCCGGAAGGGCAAATCAGCGCTACAAAGAAGTCTCGCTTGCCATCGGTCAAAACGGCCGTGCTGCAAAAAGTGTAAAAACCAGAAAAGCAGGACAGGCCATGGAGACATGGGAGCCTTGCTACGCTGAAGGGCGGGACGTAAATTGCCAACAGCCACTCTGGAGAAGTGTACGGTGTGTCCTGAAACATGTAATAAACACAACTTAGAGAGCATAGGGCACTTCCACTCATGGGCGTATAAATTGGGAAAACTAAACATCAACAAGACACAGGCACCCCAAAGTTTAGGGCTGCTCTGTTTCCAAGAACCTCCACGTCGGTACACCTTAAATATCCCAGGAAAGAGAAAAATGGATAAAGAAGTTGTGGTACTTAGGCACAATGGAATATCACTCAGCCATGAAATCAATGTCATAAGGCTAGTTAGCAGCATGAGGAGTGGATTTAGGGACGATGATTCTAAGTGAAATAAGTCACACAGAAAAAGACACTTATCCTAAGATATCGCTTATAGAGGGAATGTCAAAATCGCTACACTTGAACTGAATTACAAAACAGAACAGAGTCACACCTTTAGAAGACACACTATGGCGGCTTAACAGGAAAGGTGAGGTGGGGTGATGCATAAAACAAGGGTTTGTAATTAGCTCAGAGACCGTTCCATAAGCCAAATATGTAATAGACAAGACCTACTCCCTGCTCAGTGAACTGGACTCAACACCCCCTAGTCACCGCACAACAATATATCTGACTAGTAAGAATCTGAAAACCTATGTATTGATATCTCTCTGTAAGTGAATCAAGAGGGTGTAAAGCGGCATAAACACAGCAGGGAAAAGCAGCCAAGACCCATTCTAAACATAAATTACTTAAAACAACCCACAAAACAAAGACAGTGAAAGAGAGAGAAATTCTTACAAAATCCGTTCAGGGGCTCTGATGCAACCTGGATTGACCATATCTAGACCCAGAGCTGGAAGAGACATAAGGCTGGACACTCTTGGGGCTGAGAGGATTGGTGAGGTTGGGTGAGCAAACGCAGACCCTTTAAAGTAATACCGCGGGGAACCCACCCCATGGGTCCCAAATCTCCAGGTTCAAGGGCATCTTCCTACATCGAAAACATGCATGGGAAACCCAGATGATGGTACACCGTGTGATCGGGAAAGGTTTCTAAAACGCACCTCATTTCTCCTCTCCTTGTGCTCGGGTTCGCCATTCCAGCCGCTTGACTAAACATCTCCCTACTTGGAGAATCAGCACCTTCAACCTCCTGTTTCGTACAGGTTGCAATTCGTCCTGAGGATGAACGGGACGAGGGGGAACCAACGAGAGACTAGCCTTAGGTGTTGGGACAGGCACAGGTCACTCCATTTTCCCATCAGGAAGAAGAATGAACCACAGGCTCAGCCTGCCCCCCGGAACCAGAATAGGGCCTGAAGCAATCCTGCGCTTTTGCGGCCGGCTCCCAAAAAAGCGAGTTGACAAATGGAGCTCAGGGGCACTGCAATTCACAAACCTGCAGAGTTATAAATGATAACTCCCGTCCACAAATATATTGACGGAAGGCAACGAAGAGGACTTGAAAGCAAGGCAGAATTGCAGGAAACAGATTTCAGGAGGTAGATTCGACTCGCCTGTAAAGCACGTGAAAAGCCGCAAAACGTTGACAATGATGCCTTTGGCCAAAAAGGGCGTATGCGTTTTTTCCTGAATATATTCAGGAAAAAACGTATACGCCCTTTTTGGTAAACGAAGCAAGCCGGAAGGGCAAATCAGCGCTACAAAGAAGTCTCGCTTGCCATCGGTCCAAAGGGCCATGCTGCAAAAAGTGTAAAAACCAGAAAAGCAGGACAGGCCATGGAGACATGGGAGCCTTGCTACGCTGATGGGCGGGATGTAAATTGCCAACAGCCACTCTGGAGAAGTGTACGGTGTGTCCTGAAACATGTAATAAACACAGCTTAGAGAGCATAGGGCACTTCCACTCATGGGCGTATAAATTGGGAAAACTAAACATCAACAAGACACAGGCACCCCAAAGTTTAGGGCTGCTCTGTTTCCAAGAACCTCCACGTCGGTACACCTTAAATATCCCAGGAAAGAGAAAAATGGATAAAGAAGTTGTGGTACTTAGGCACAATGGAATATCACTCAGCCATGAAATCAATGTCATAAGGCTAGTTAGCAGCATGAGGAGTGGATTTAGGGACGATGATTCTAAGTGAAATAAGTCACACAGTAAAAGACACTTATCCTAAGATATCGCTTATAGAGGGAATGTCCAAATCGCTACACTTGAACTGAATTACAAAACAGAACAGAGTCACACCTTAAAAAGCACACCATGGCTGCTTAACGGGAAAGGTGAGGTGCGGTGATGCATAAAACTAGGGTTTGTAATTAGCTCAGAGACCGTTCCATAAGCCAAATATGTAATAGACAAGACCTGCTCCCTGCTCAGTGAACTGGACACAACACCCCCTAGTCACCGCACAACAATATATCTGACTAGTAAGAATCTGAAAACCTATGTATTGATATCTCTCTGTAAGTGAATCAAGAGGGTGTAAAGCGGCATAAACACAGCAGGGAAAAGCAGCCAAGACCCATTCTAAACATAAATTACTTAAAAGAACCCACAAAACAAAGACAGTGAAAGAGAGAGAAATTCTTACAAAATCCGTTCAGGGGCTCTGATGCAACCTGGATTGACCATATCTAGACCCACAGCTGGACGAGACATAAGGCTGGACACTCTTGGGGCTGAGAGGATTGGTGAGGTTGGGTGAGCAAATGCAGACCCTTTAAAGTAATACCGCGGGGTACCCACCCCATGGGTCCCAAATCTCCAGGTTCAAGGGCATCTTCCTACCTCGAAAACATGCATGGGAAACCCAGATGATGGTACACCCTGTGATCGGGAAAGGTTTCTAAAACGCACCTCATTTCTCCTCTCCTTGTGCTCGGGTTCGCCATTCCAGCCGCTTGACTAAACATCTCCCTACTTGGAGAATCAGCACCTTCAACCTCCTGTTTCGTACAGGTTGCAATTCGTCCTGAGGATGAACGGGAAGAGGGGGAACCAACGAGAGACTAGCCTTAGGTGTTGGGACAGGCACAGGTCACTCCATTTTCCCATCAGGAAGAAAAATGAACCACAGGCTCAGCCTGCCCCCCGGAACCAGAATAGGGCCTGAAGCAATCCTGCGCTTTTGCGGCCGGCTCCCAAAAAAGCGAGTTGACAAATGGAGCTCAGGGGCACTGCAATTCACAAACCTGCAGAGTTATAAATGATAACTCCCGTCCACAAATATATTGACGGAAGGCAACGAAGAGGACTTGAAAGCAAGGCAGAATTGCAGGAAACAGATTTCAGGAGGTAGATTCGACTCGCCTTTAAAGCACATGAAAAGCCGCAAAACGTTGACAATGATGCCCTTGGCCAAAAAGGGCGTATGCGTTATTTCCTGAATATATTCAGGAAAAAACGCATACGCCCTTTTTGGCCAACCAAGCAAGCCGGAAGGGCAAATCAGCGCTACAAAGAAGTCTCGCTTGCCATCGGTCAAAACGGCCGTGCTGCAAAAAGTGTAAAAACCAGAAAAGCAGGACAGGCCATGGAGACATGGGAGCCTTGCTACGCTGAAGGGCGGGACGTAAATTGCCAACAGCCACTCTGGAGAAGTGTACGGTGTGTCCTGAAACATGTAATAAACACAACTTAGAGAGCATAGGGCACTTCCACTCATGGGCGTATAAATTGTTAAAACTAAACATCAACAAGACACAGGCACCCCAAAGTTTAGGGCTGCTCTGTTTCCAAGAACCTCCACGTCGGTACACCTTAAATATCCCAGGAAAGAGAAAAATGGATAAAGAAGTTGTGGTACTTAGGCACAATGGAATATCACTCAGCCATGAAATCAATGTCATAAGGCTAGTTAGCAGCATGAGGAGTGGATTTAGGGACGATGATTCTAAGTGAAATAAGTCACATAGAAAAAGACACTTATCCTAAGATACCGCTTATAGAGGGAATGTCAAAATCGCTACACTTGAACTGATTTACAAAACAGAACAGAGTCACACCTTTAGAAGACACACTATGGCGGCTTAACGGGAAAGGTGAGGTGGGGTGATGCATAAAACAAGGGTTTGTAATTAGCTCAGAGACCGTTCCATAAGCCAAATATGTAATAGACAAGACCTACTCCCTGCTCAGTGAACTGGACACAACACCCCCTAGTCACCGCACAACAATATATCTGACTAGTAAGAATCTGAAAACCTATGTATTGATATCTCTCTGTAAGTGAATCAAGAGTGTGTAAAGCGGCATAAACACAGCAGGGAAAAGCAGCCAAGACCCATTCTAAACATAAATTACTTAAAACAACCCACAAAACAAAGACAGTGAAAGAGAGAGAAATTCTTACAAAATCCGTTCAGGGGCTCTGATGCAACCTGGATTGACCATATCTAGACCCAGAGCTGGAAGAGACATAAGGCTGGACACTCTTGGGGCTGAGAGGATTGGTGAGGTTGGGTGAGCAAACGCAGACCCTTTAAAGTAATACCGCGGGGTACCCACCCCATGGGTCCCAAATCTCCAGGTTCAAGGGCATCTTCCTACATCGAAAACATGCATGGGAAACCCAGATGATGGTACACCGTGTGATCGGGAAAGGTTTCTAAAACGCACCTCATTTCTCCTCTCCTTGTGCTCGGGTTCGCCATTCCAGCCGCTTGACTAAACATCTCCCTACTTGGAGAATCAGCACCTTCAACCTCCTGTTTCGTACAGGTTGCAATTCGTCCTGAGGATGAACGGGACGAGGGGGAACCAACGAGAGACTAGCCTTAGGTGTTGGGACAGGCACAGGTCACTCCATTTTCCCATCAGGAAGAAGAATGAACCACAGGCTCAGCCTGCCCCCCGGAACCAGAATAGGGCCTGAAGCAATCCTGCGCTTTTGCGGCCGGCTCCCAAAAAAGCGAGTTGACAAATGGAGCTCAGGGGCACTGCAATTCACAAACCTGCAGAGTTATAAATGATAACTCCCGTCCACAAATATATTGACGGAAGGCAACGAAGAGGACTTGAAAGCAAGGCAGAATTGCAGGAAACAGATTTCAGGAGGTAGATTCGACTCGCCTGTAAAGCACGTGAAAAGCCGCAAAACGTTGACAATGATGCCTTTGGCCAAAAAGGGCGTATGCGTTTTTTCCTGAATATATTCAGGAAAAAACGTATACGCCCTTTTTGGTAAACGAAGCAAGCCGGAAGGGCAAATCAGCGCTACAAAGAAGTCTCGCTTGCCATCGGTCCAATGGGCCATGCTGCAAAAAGTGTAAAAACCAGAAAAGCAGGACAGGCCATGGAGACATGGGAGCCTTGCTACGCTGATGGGCGGGATGTAAATTGCCAACAGCCACTCTGGAGAAGTGTACGGTGTGTCCTGAAACATGTAATAAACACAGCTTAGAGAGCATAGGGCACTTCCACTCATGGGCGTATAAATTGGGAAAACTAAACATCAACAAGACACAGGCACCCCAAAGTTTAGGGCTGCTCTGTTTCCAAGAACCTCCACGTCGGTACACCTTAAATATCCCAAGAAAGAGAAAAATGGATAAAGAAGTTGTGGTACTTAGGCACAATGGAATATCACTCAGCCATGAAATCAATGTCATAAGGCTAGTTAGCAGCATGAGGAGTGGATTTAGGGACGATGATTCTAAGTGAAATAAGTCACACAGTAAAAGACACTTATCCTAAGATATCGCTTATAGAGGGAATGTCCAAATCGCTACACTTGAACTGAATTACAAAACAGAACAGAGTCACACCTTAAAAAGCACACCATGGCTGCTTAACGGGAAAGGTGAGGTGTGGTGATGCATAAAACAAGGGTTTGTAATTAGCTCAGAGACCGTTCCATAAGCCAAATATGTAATAGACAAGACCTACTCCCTGCTCAGTGAACTGGACACAACACCCCCTAGTCACCGCACAACAATATATCTGACTAGTAAGAATCTGAAAACCTATGTATTGATATCTCTCTGTAAGTGAATCAAGAGGGTGTAAAGCGGCATAAACACAGCAGGGAAAAGCAGCCAAGACCCATTCTAAACATAAATTACTTAAAAGAACCCACAAAACAAAGACAGTGAAAGAGAGAGAAATTCTTACAAAATCCGTTCAGGGGCTCTGATGCAACCTGGATTGACCATATCTAGACCCACAGCTGGACGAGACATAAGGCTGGACACTCTTGGGGCTGAGAGGATTGGTGAGGTTGGGTGAGCAAATGCAGACCCTTTAAAGTAATACCGCGGGGTACCCACCCCATGGGTCCCAAATCTCCAGGTTCAAGGGCATCTTCCTACATCGAAAACATGCATGGGAAACCCAGATGATGGTACACCCTGTGATCGGGAAAGGTTTCTAAAACGCACCTCATTTCTCCTCTCCTTGTGCTCGGGTTCGCCATTCCAGCCGCTTGACTAAACATCTCCCTACTTGGAGAATCAGCACCTTCAACCTCCTGTTTCGTACAGGTTGCAATTCGTCCTGAGGATGAACGGGAAGAGGGGGAACCAACGAGAGACTAGCCTTAGGTGTTGGGACAGGCACAGGTCACTCCATTTTCCCATCAGGAAGAAGAATGAACCACAGGCTCAGCCTGCCCCCCGGAACCAGAATAGGGCCTGAAGCAATCCTGCGCTTTTGCGGCCGGCTCCCAAAAAAGCGAGTTGACAAATGGAGCTCAGGGGCACTGCAATTCACAAACCTGCAGAGTTATAAATGATAACTCCCGTCCACAAATATATTGACGGAAGGCAACGAAGAGGACTTGAAAGCAAGGCAGAATTGCAGGAAACAGATTTCACGAGGTAGATTCGACTCGCCTTTAAAGCACATGAAAAGCCGCAAAACGTTGACAATGATGCCCTTGGCCAAAAAGGGCGTATGCGTTATTTCCTGAATATATTCAGGAAAAAACGCATACGCCCTTTTTGGCCAACCAAGCAAGCCGGAAGGGCAAATCAGCGCTACAAAGAAGTCTCGCTTGCCATCGGTCAAAACGGCCGTGCTGCAAAAAGTGTAAAAACCAGAAAAGCAGGACAGGCCATGGAGACATGGGAGCCTTGCTACGCTGAAGGGCGGGACGTAAATTGCCAACAGCCACTCTGGAGAAGTGTACGGTGTGTCCTGAAACATGTAATAAACACAACTTAGAGAGCATAGGGCACTTCCACTCATGGGCGTATAAATTGGGAAAACTAAACATCAACAAGACACAGGCACCCCAAAGTTTAGGGCTGCTCTGTTTCCAAGAACCTCCACGTCGGTACACCTTAAATATCCCAGGAAAGAGAAAAATGGATAAAGAAGTTGTGGTACTTAGGCACAATGGAATATCACTCAGCCATGAAATCAATGTCATAAGGCTAGTTAGCAGCATGAGGAGTGGATTTAGGGACGATGATTCTAAGTGAAATAAGTCACACAGAAAAAGACACTTATCCTAAGATATCGCTTATAGAGGGAATGTCAAAATCGCTACACTTGAACTGAATTACAAAACAGAACAGAGTCACACCTTTAGAAGACACACTATGGCGGCTTAACAGGAAAGGTGAGGTGGGGTGATGCATAAAACAAGGGTTTGTAATTAGCTCAGAGACCGTTCCATAAGCCAAATATGTAATAGACAAGACCTACTCCCTGCTCAGTGAACTGGACTCAACACCCCCTAGTCACCGCACAACAATATATCTGACTAGTAAGAATCTGAAAACCTATGTATTGATATCTCTCTGTAAGTGAATCAAGAGGGTGTAAAGCGGCATAAACACAGCAGGGAAAAGCAGCCAAGACCCATTCTAAACATAAATTACTTAAAACAACCCACAAAACAAAGACAGTGAAAGAGAGAGAAATTCTTACAAAATCCGTTCAGGGGCTCTGATGCAACCTGGATTGACCATATCTAGACCCAGAGCTGGAAGAGACATAAGGCTGGACACTCTTGGGGCTGAGAGGATTGGTGAGGTTGGGTGAGCAAACGCAGACCCTTTAAAGTAATACCGCGGGGAACCCACCCCATGGGTCCCAAATCTCCAGGTTCAAGGGCATCTTCCTACATCGAAAACATGCATGGGAAACCCAGATGATGGTACACCGTGTGATCGGGAAAGGTTTCTAAAACGCACCTCATTTCTCCTCTCCTTGTGCTCGGGTTCGCCATTCCAGCCGCTTGACTAAACATCTCCCTACTTGGAGAATCAGCACCTTCAACCTCCTGTTTCGTACAGGTTGCAATTCGTCCTGAGGATGAACGGGACGAGGGGGAACCAACGAGAGACTAGCCTTAGGTGTTGGGACAGGCACAGGTCACTCCATTTTCCCATCAGGAAGAAGAATGAACCACAGGCTCAGCCTGCCCCCCGGAACCAGAATAGGGCCTGAAGCAATCCTGCGCTTTTGCGGCCGGCTCCCAAAAAAGCGAGTTGACAAATGGAGCTCAGGGGCACTGCAATTCACAAACCTGCAGAGTTATAAATGATAACTCCCGTCCACAAATATATTGACGGAAGGCAACGAAGAGGACTTGAAAGCAAGGCAGAATTGCAGGAAACAGATTTCAGGAGGTAGATTCGACTCGCCTGTAAAGCACGTGAAAAGCCGCAAAACGTTGACAATGATGCCTTTGGCCAAAAAGGGCGTATGCGTTTTTTCCTGAATATATTCAGGAAAAAACGTATACGCCCTTTTTGGTAAACGAAGCAAGCCGGAAGGGCAAATCAGCGCTACAAAGAAGTCTCGCTTGCCATCGGTCCAAAGGGCCATGCTGCAAAAAGTGTAAAAACCAGAAAAGCAGGACAGGCCATGGAGACATGGGAGCCTTGCTACGCTGATGGGCGGGATGTAAATTGCCAACAGCCACTCTGGAAAAGTGTACGGTGTGTCCTGAAACATGTAATAAACACAGCTTAGAGAGCATAGGGCACTTCCACTCATGGGCGTATAAATTGGGAAAACTAAACATCAACAAGACACAGGCACCCCAAAGTTTAGGGCTGCTCTGTTTCCAAGAACCTCCACGTCGGTACACCTTAAATATCCCAAGAAAGAGAAAAATGGATAAAGAAGTTGTGGTACTTAGGCACAATGGAATATCACTCAGCCATGAAATCAATGTCATAAGGCTACTTAGCAGCATGAGGAGTGGATTTAGGGACGATGATTCTAAGTGAAATAAGTCACACAGTAAAAGACACTTATCCTAAGATATCGCTTATAGAGGGAATGTCCAAATCGCTACACTTGAACTGAATTACAAAACAGAACAGAGTCACACCTTAAAAAGCACACCATGGCTGCTTAACGGGAAAGGTGAGGTGCGGTGATGCATAAAACTAGGGTTTGTAATTAGCTCAGAGACCGTTCCATAAGCCAAATATGTAATAGACAAGACCTGCTCCCTGCTCAGTGAACTGGACACAACACCCCCTAGTCACCGCACAACAATATATCTGACTAGTAAGAATCTGAAAACCTATGTATTGATATCTCTCTGTAAGTGAATCAAGAGGGTGTAAAGCGGCATAAACACAGCAGGGAAAAGCAGCCAAGACCCATTCTAAACATAAATTACTTAAAAGAACCCACAAAACAAAGACAGTGAAAGAGAGAGAAATTCTTACAAAATCCGTTCAGGGGCTCTGATGCAACCTGGATTGACCATATCTAGACCCACAGCTGGACGAGACATAAGGCTGGACACTCTTGGGGCTGAGAGGATTGGTGAGGTTGGGTGAGCAAATGCAGACCCTTTAAAGTAATACCGCGGGGTACCCACCCCATGGGTCCCAAATCTCCAGGTTCAAGGGCATCTTCCTACCTCGAAAACATGCATGGGAAACCCAGATGATGGTACACCCTGTGATCGGGAAAGGTTTCTAAAACGCACCTCATTTCTCCTCTCCTTGTGCTCGGGTTCGCCATTCCAGCCGCTTGACTAAACATCTCCCTACTTGGAGAATCAGCACCTTCAACCTCCTGTTTCGTACAGGTTGCAATTCGTCCTGAGGATGAACGGGAAGAGGGGGAACCAACGAGAGACTAGCCTTAGGTGTTGGGACAGGCACAGGTCACTCCATTTTCCCATCAGGAAGAAAAATGAACCACAGGCTCAGCCTGCCCCCCGGAACCAGAATAGGGCCTGAAGCAATCCTGCGCTTTTGCGGCCGGCTCCCAAAAAAGCGAGTTGACAAATGGAGCTCAGGGGCACTGCAATTCACAAACCTGCAGAGTTATAAATGATAACTCCCGTCCACAAATATATTGACGGAAGGCAACGAAGAGGACTTGAAAGCAAGGCAGAATTGCAGGAAACAGATTTCAGGAGGTAGATTCGACTCGCCTTTAAAGCACATGAAAAGCCGCAAAACGTTGACAATGATGCCCTTGGCCAAAAAGGGCGTATGCGTTATTTCCTGAATATATTCAGGAAAAAACGCATACGCCCTTTTTGGCCAACCAAGCAAGCCGGAAGGGCAAATCAGCGCTACAAAGAAGTCTCGCTTGCCATCGGTCAAAACGGCCGTGCTGCAAAAAGTGTAAAAACCAGAAAAGCAGGACAGGCCATGGAGACATGGGAGCCTTGCTACGCTGAAGGGCGGGACGTAAATTGCCAACAGCCACTCTGGAGAAGTGTACGGTGTGTCCTGAAACATGTAATAAACACAACTTAGAGAGCATAGGGCACTTCCACTCATGGGCGTATAAATTGGGAAAACTAAACATCAACAAGACACAGGCACCCCAAAGTTTAGGGCTGCTCTGTTTCCAAGAACCTCCACGTTGGTACACCTTAAATATCCCAGGAAAGAGAAAAATGGATAAAGAAGTTGTGGTACTTAGGCACAATGGAATATCACTCAGCCATGAAATCAATGTCATAAGGCTAGTTAGCAGCATGAGGAGTGGATTTAGGGACGATGATTCTAAGTGAAATAAGTCACACAGAAAAAGACACTTATCCTAAGATATCGCTTATAGAGGGAATGTCAAAATCGCTACACTTGAACTGAATTACAAAACAGAACAGAGTCACACCTTTAGAAGACACACTATGGCGGCTTAACGGGAAAGGTGAGGTGGGGTGATGCATAAAACAAGGGTTTCTAATTAGCTCAGAGACCGTTCAATAAGCCAAATATGTAATAGACAAGACCTACTCCCTGCTCAGTGAACTGGACTCAACACCCCCTAGTCACCGCACAACAATATATCTGACTAGTAAGAATCTGAAAACCTATGTATTGATATCTCTCTGTAAGTGAATCAAGAGGGTGTAAAGCGGCATAAACACAGCAGGGAAAAGCAGCCAAGACCCATTCTAAACATAAATTACTTAAAACAACCCACAAAACAAAGACAGTGAAAGAGAGAGAAATTCTTACAAAATCCTTTCAGGGGCTCTGATGCAACCTGGATTGACCATATCTAGACCCACAGCTGGATGAGACATAAGGCTGGACACTCTTGGGGCTGAGAGGATTGGTGAGGTTGGGTGAGCAAACGCAGACCCTTTAAAGTAATACCACGGGGTACCCACCCCATGGGTCCCAAATCTCCAGGTTCAAGGGCATCTTCCTACATCGAAAACATGCATGGGAATCCCAGATGATGGTACACCGTGTGATCGGGAAAGGTTTCTAAAACGCACCTCATTTCTCCTCTCCTTGTGCTCGGGTTCGCCATTCCAGCCACTTGACTAAACATCTCCCTACTTGGAGAATCAGCACCTTCAACCTCCTGTTTCGTACAGGTTGCAATTTGCCCTGAGGATGAACGGGAAGAGGGGGAACCAACGAGAGACTAGCCTTAGGTGTTGGGACAGGCACAGGTCACTCCATTTTCCCATCAGGAAGAAGAATGAACCACAGGCTCAGCCTGCCCCCTGGAACCAGAATAGGGCCTGAAGCAATCCTGCGCTTTTGCGGCCGGCTCCCAAAAAAGCGAGTTGACAAATGGAGCTCAGGGGCACAGCAATTCACAAACCTGCAGAGTTATAAATGATAACTCCCGTCCACAAATATATTGACGGAAGGCAAAGAAGAGGACTTGAAAGCAAGGCAGAATTGCAGGAAACAGATTTCAGGAGGTAGATTCGACTCGCCTGTAAAGCACGTGAAAAGCCGCAAAACGTTGACAATGATGCCCTTGGCCAAAAAGGGCGTATGCGTTTTTTCCTGAATATATTCAGGAAAAAACGCATACGCCCTTTTTGGCCAACCAAGCAAGCTGGAAGTGCAAATCAGCGCTACAAAGAAGTTTCGCTTGCCATCGGTCCAAAGGGCCATGCTGAAAAAAGTGTAAAAACCAGAAAAGCAGGACAGGCCATGGAGACATGGGAGCCTTGCTACGCTGATGGGCGGGATGTAAATTGCCAACAGCCACTCTGGAGAAGTGTACGGTGTGTCCTGAAACATGTAATAAACACAGCTTAGAGAGCATAGGGCACTTCCACTCATGGGCGTATAAATTGGGAAAACTATACATCAACAAGACACAGGCACCCCAAAGTTTAGGGCTGGTCTGTTTCCAAGAACCTCCACGTCGGTACACCTTAAATATCCCAAGAAAGAGAAAAATGGATAAAGAAGTTGTGGTACTTAGGCACAATGGAATATCACTCAGCCATGAAATCAATGTCATAAGGCTAGTTAGCAGCATGAGGAGTGGATTTAGGGACGATGATTCTAAGTGAAATAAGTCACACAGTAAAAGACACTTATCCTAAGATATCGCTTATAGAGGGAATGTCCAAATCGCTACACTTGAACTGAATTACAAAACAGAACAGAGTCACACCTTAAAAAGCACACCATGGCTGCTTAACGGGAAAGGTGAGGTGCGGTGATGCATAAAACAAGGGTTTGTAATTAGCTCAGAGACCGTTCCATAAGCCAAATATGTAATAGACAAGACCTACTCCCTGCTCAGTGAACTGGACACAACACCCCCTAGTCACCGCACAACAATATATCTGACTAGTAAGAATCTGAAAACCTATGTATTGATATCTCTCTGTAAGTGAATCAAGAGGGTGTAAAGCGGCATAAACACAGCAGGGAAAAGCAGCCAAGACCCATTCTAAACATAAATTACTTAAAAGAACCCACAAAACAAAGACAGTGAAAGAGAGAGAAATTCTTATAAAATCCGTTCAGGGGCTCTGATGCAACCTGGATTGACCATATCTAGACCCACAGCTGGACGAGACATAAGGCTGGACACTCTTGGGGCTGAGAGGATTGGTGAGGTTGGGTGAGCAAATGCAGACCCTTTAAAGTAATACCGCGGGGTACCCACCCCATGGGTCCCAAATCTCCAGGTTCAAGGGCATCTTCCTACATCGAAAACATGCATGGGAAACCCAGATGATGGTACACCCTGTGATCGGGAAAGGTTTCTAAAACGCACCTCATTTCTCCTCTCCTTGTGCTCGGGTTCGCCATTCCAGCCGCTTGACTAAACATCTCCCTACTTGGAGAATCAGCACCTTCAACCTCCTGTTTCGTACAGGTTGCAATTCGTCCTGAGGATGAACGGGAAGAGGGGGAACCAACGAGAGACTAGCCTTAGGTGTTGGGACAGGCACAGGTCACTCCATTTTCCCATCAGGAAGAAGAATGAACCACAGGCTCAGCCTGCCCCCCGGAACCAGAATAGGGCCTGAAGCAATCCTGCGCTTTTGCGGCCGGCTCCCAAAAAAGCGAGTTGACAAATGGAGCTCAGGGGCACTGCAATTCACAAACCTGCAGAGTTATAAATGATAACTCCCGTCCAAAAATATATTGACGGAAGGCAACGAAGAGGACTTGAAAGCAAGGCAGAATTGCAGGAAACAGATTTCAGGAGGTAGATTCGACTCGCCTTTAAAGCACATGAAAAGCCGCAAAACGTTGACAATGATGCCCTTGGCCAAAAAGGGCGTATGCGTTATTTCCTGAATATATTCAGGAAAAAACGCATACGCCCTTTTTGGCCAACCAAGCAAGCCGGAAGGGCAAATCAGCGCTACAAAGAAGTCTCGCTTGCCATCGGTCAAAACGGCCGTGCTGCAAAAAGTGTAAAAACCAGAAAAGCAGGACAGGCCATGGAGACATGGGAGCCTTGCTACGCTGAAGGGCGGGACGTAAATTGCCAACAGCCACTCTGGAGAAGTGTACGGTGTGTCCTGAAACATGTAATAAACACAACTTAGAGAGCATAGGGCACTTCCACTCATGGGCGTATAAATTGGGAAAACTAAACATCAACAGGACACAGGCACCCCAAAGTTTAGGGCTGCTCTGTTTCCAAGAACCTCCACGTCGGTACACCTTAAATATCCCAGGAAAGAGAAAAATGGATAAGGAAGTTGTGGTACTTAGGCACAATGGAATATCACTCAGCCATGAAATCAATGTCATAAGGCTAGTTAGCAGCATGAGGAGTGGATTTAGGGACGATGATTCTAAGTGAAATAAGTCACACAGAAAAAGACACTTATCCTAAGATATCGCTTATAGAGGGAATGTCCAAATCGCTACACTTGAACTGAATTACAAAACAGAACAGAGTCACACCTTTAGAAGACACACTATGGCTGCTTAACGGGAAAGGTGAGGTGGGGTGATGCATAAAACAAGGGTTTCTAATTAGCTCAGAGACCGTTCAATAAGCCAAATATGTAATAGACAAGACCTACTCCCTGCTCAGTGAACTGGACTCAACACCCCCTAGTCACCGCACAACAATATATCTGACTAGTAAGAATCTGAAAACCTATGTATTGATATCTCTCTGTAAGTGAATCAAGAGGGTGTAAAGCGGCATAAACACAGCAGGGAAAAGCAGCCAAGACCCATTCTAAACATAAATTACTTAAAACAACCCACAAAACAAAGACAGTGAAAGAGAGAGAAATTCTTACAAAATCCTTTCAGGGGCTCTGATGCAACCTGGATTGACCATATCTAGACCCACAGCTGGATGAGACATAAGGCTGGACACTCTTGGGGCTGAGAGGATTGGTGAGGTTGGGTGAGCAAACGCAGACCCTTTAAAGTAATACCACGGGGTACCCACCCCATGGGTCCCAAATCTCCAGGTTCAAGGGCATTTTCCTACATCGAAAACATGCATGGGAATCCCAGATGATGGTACACCGTGTGATCGGGAAAGGTTTCTAAAACGCACCTCATTTCTCCTCTCCTTGTGCTCGGGTTCGCCATTCCAGCCGCTTGACTAAACATCTCCCTACTTGGAGAATCAGCACCTTCAACCTCCTGTTTCGTACAGGTTGCAATTTGCCCTGAGGATGAACGGGAAGAGGGGGAACCAACGAGAGACTAGCCTTAGGTGTTGGGACAGGCACAGGTCACTCCATTTTCCAATCAGGAAGAAGAATGAACCACAGGCTCAGCCTGCCCCCCGGAACCAGAATAGGGCCTGAAGCAATCCTGCGCTTTTGCGGCCGGCTCCCAAAAAAGCGAGTTGACAAATGGAGCTCAGGGGCACAGCAATTCACAAACCTGCAGTTATAAATGATAACTCCCGTCCACAAATATATTGACGGAAGGCAACGAAGAGGACTTGAAAGCAAGGCAGAATTGCAGGAAACAGATTTCAGGAGGTAGATTCGACTCGCCTGTAAAGCACGTGAAAAGCCGCAAAAGTTGACAATGATGCCCTTGGCCAAAAAGGGCGTATGCGTTTTTTCCTGAATATATTCAGGAAAAAACGCATACGCCCTTTTTGGCCAACCAAGCAAGCCGGAAGTGCAAATCAGCGCTACAAAGAAGTTTCGCTTGCCATCGGTCCAAAGGGCCATGCTGAAAAAAGTGTAAAAACCAGAAAAGCAGGACAGGCCATGGAGACATGGGAGCCTTGCTACGCTGATGGGCGGGATGTAAATTGCCAACAGCCACTCTGGAGAAGTGTACGGTGTGTCCTGAAACATGTAATAAACACAACTTAGAGAGCATAGGGCACTTCTACTCATGGGTGTATAAATTGGGAAAACTAAACATCAACAAGACACAGGCACCCCAAAGTTTAGGGCTGCTCTGTTTCCAAGAACCTCCACGTCGGTACACCTTAAATATCCCAGGAAAGAGAAAAATGGATAAAGAAGTTGTGGTACTTAGGCACAATGGAATATCACTCAGCCATGAAATCAATGTCATAAGGCTAGTTAGCAGCATGAGGAGTGGATTTAGGGACGATGATTCTAAGTGAAATAAGTCACACAGAAAAAGACACTTATCCTAAGATATCGCTTATAGAGGGTATGTCAAACTCGCTACACTTGAACTGAATTACAAAACAGCACAGAGTCACACCTTTAGAAGACACACTATGGCGGCTTAACGGGAAAGGTGAGGTGGGGTGATGCATAAAACAAGGGTTTCTAATTAGCTCAGAGACCGTTCAATAAGCCAAATATGTAATAGACAAGACCTACTCCCTGCTCAGTGAACTGGACTCAACACCCCCTAGTCACCGCACAACAATATATCTGACTAGTAAGAATCTGAAAACCTATGTATTGATATCTCTCTGTAAGTGAATCAAGAGGGTGTAAAGCGGCATAAACACAGCAGGGAAAAGCAGCCAAGACCCATTCTAAACATAAATTACTTAAAACAACCCACAAAACAAAGACAGTGAAAGAGAGAGAAATTCTTACAAAATCCTTTCAGGGGCTCTGATGCAACCTGGATTGACCATATCTAGACCCACAGCTGGATGAGACATAAGGCTGGACACTCTTGGGGCTGAGAGGATTGGTGAGGTTGGGTGAGCAAACGCAGACCCTTTAAAGTAATACCACGGGGTACCCACCCCATGGGTCCCAAATCTCCAGGTTCAAGGGCATCTTCCTACATCGAAAACATGCATGGGAATCCCAGATGATGGTACACCGTGTGATCGGGAAAGGTTTCTAAAACGCACCTCATTTCTCCTCTCCTTGTGCTCGGGTTCGCCATTCCAGCCACTTGACTAAACATCTCCCTACTTGGAGAATCAGCACCTTCAACCTCCTGTTTCGTACAGGTTGCAATTTGCCCTGAGGATGAACGGGAAGAGGGGGAACCAACGAGAGACTAGCCTTAGGTGTTGGGACAGGCACAGGTCACTCCATTTTCCCATCAGGAAGAAGAATGAACCACAGGCTCAGCCTGCCCCCTGGAACCAGAATAGGGCCTGAAGCAATCCTGCGCTTTTGCGGCCGGCTCCCAAAAAAGCGAGTTGACAAATGGAGCTCAGGGGCACAGCAATTCACAAACCTGCAGAGTTATAAATGATAACTCCCGTCCACAAATATATTGACGGAAGGCAAAGAAGAGGACTTGAAAGCAAGGCAGAATTGCAGGAAACAGATTTCAGGAGGTAGATTCGACTCGCCTGTAAAGCACGTGAAAAGCCGCAAAACGTTGACAATGATGCCCTTGGCCAAAAAGGGCGTATGCGTTTTTTCCTGAATATATTCAGGAAAAAACGCATACGCCCTTTTTGGCCAACCAAGCAAGCTGGAAGTGCAAATCAGCGCTACAAAGAAGTTTCGCTTGCCATCGGTCCAAAGGGCCATGCTGAAAAAAGTGTAAAAACCAGAAAAGCAGGACAGGCCATGGAGACATGGGAGCCTTGCTACGCTGATGGGCGGGATGTAAATTGCCAACAGCCACTCTGGAGAAGTGTACGGTGTGTCCTGAAACATGTAATAAACACAGCTTAGAGAGCATAGGGCACTTCCACTCATGGGCGTATAAATTGGGAAAACTATACATCAACAAGACACAGGCACCCCAAAGTTTAGGGCTGCTCTGTTTCCAAGAACCTCCACGTCGGTACACCTTAAATATCCCAAGAAAGAGAAAAATGGATAAAGAAGTTGTGGTACTTAGGCACAATGGAATATCACTCAGCCATGAAATCAATGTCATAAGGCTAGTTAGCAGCATGAGGAGTGGATTTAGGGACGATGATTCTAAGTGAAATAAGTCACACAGTAAAAGACACTTATCCTAAGATATCGCTTATAGAGGGAATGTCCAAATCGCTACACTTGAACTGAATTACAAAACAGAACAGAGTCACACCTTAAAAAGCACACCATGGCTGCTTAACGGGAAAGGTGAGGTGCGGTGATGCATAAAACAAGGGTTTGTAATTAGCTCAGAGACCGTTCCATAAGCCAAATATGTAATAGACAAGACCTACTCCCTGCTCAGTGAACTGGACACAACACCCCCTAGTCACCGCACAACAATATATCTGACTAGTAAGAATCTGAAAACCTATGTATTGATATCTCTCTGTAAGTGAATCAAGAGGGTGTAAAGCGGCATAAACACAGCAGGGAAAAGCAGCCAAGACCCATTCTAAACATAAATTACTTAAAAGAACCCACAAAACAAAGACAGTGAAAGAGAGAGAAATTCTTATAAAATCCGTTCAGGGGCTCTGATGCAACCTGGATTGACCATATCTAGACCCACAGCTGGACGAGACATAAGGCTGGACACTCTTGGGGCTGAGAGGATTGGTGAGGTTGGGTGAGCAAATGCAGACCCTTTAAAGTAATACCGCGGGGTACCCACCCCATGGGTCCCAAATCTCCAGGTTCAAGGGCATCTTCCTACATCGAAAACATGCATGGGAAACCCAGATGATGGTACACCCTGTGATCGGGAAAGGTTTCTAAAACGCACCTCATTTCTCCTCTCCTTGTGCTCGGGTTCGCCATTCCAGCCGCTTGACTAAACATCTCCCTACTTGGAGAATCAGCACCTTCAACCTCCTGTTTCGTACAGGTTGCAATTCGTCCTGAGGATGAACGGGAAGAGGGGGAACCAACGAGAGACTAGCCTTAGGTGTTGGGACAGGCACAGGTCACTCCATTTTCCCATCAGGAAGAAGAATGAACCACAGGCTCAGCCTGCCCCCCGGAACCAGAATAGGGCCTGAAGCAATCCTGCGCTTTTGCGGCCGGCTCCCAAAAAAGCGAGTTGACAAATGGAGCTCAGGGGCACTGCAATTCACAAACCTGCAGAGTTATAAATGATAACTCCCGTCCAAAAATATATTGACGGAAGGCAACGAAGAGGACTTGAAAGCAAGGCAGAATTGCAGGAAACAGATTTCAGGAGGTAGATTCGACTCGCCTTTAAAGCACATGAAAAGCCGCAAAACGTTGACAATGATGCCCTTGGCCAAAAAGGGCGTATGCGTTATTTCCTGAATATATTCAGGAAAAAACGCATACGCCCTTTTTGGCCAACCAAGCAAGCCGGAAGGGCAAATCAGCGCTACAAAGAAGTCTTGCTTGCCATCGGTCAAAACGGCCGTGCTGCAAAAAGTGTAAAAACCAGAAAAGCAGGACAGGCCATGGAGACATGGGAGCCTTGCTACGCTGAAGGGCGGGACGTAAATTGCCAACAGCCACTCTGGAGAAGTGTACGGTGTGTCCTGAAACATGTAATAAACACAACTTAGAGAGCATAGGGCACTTCCACTCATGGGCGTATAAATTGGGAAAACTAAACATCAACAGGACACAGGCACCCCAAAGTTTAGGGCTGCTCTGTTTCCAAGAACCTCCACGTCGGTACACCTTAAATATCCCAGGAAAGAGAAAAATGGATAAGGAAGTTGTGGTACTTAGGCACAATGGAATATCACTCAGCCATGAAATCAATGTCATAAGGCTAGTTAGCAGCATGAGGAGTGGATTTAGGGACGATGATTCTAAGTGAAATAAGTCACACAGAAAAAGACACTTATCCTAAGATATCGCTTATAGAGGGAATGTCCAAATCGCTACACTTGAACTGAATTACAAAACAGAACAGAGTCACACCTTTAGAAGACACACTATGGCTGCTTAACGGGAAAGGTGAGGTGGGGTGATGCATAAAACAAGGGTTTCTAATTAGCTCAGAGACCGTTCAATAAGCCAAATATGTAATAGACAAGACCTACTCCCTGCTCAGTGAACTGGACTCAACACCCCCTAGTCACCGCACAACAATATATCTGACTAGTAAGAATCTGAAAACCTATGTATTGATATCTCTCTGTAAGTGAATCAAGAGGGTGTAAAGCGGCATAAACACAGCAGGGAAAAGCAGCCAAGACCCATTCTAAACATAAATTACTTAAAACAACCCACAAAACAAAGACAGTGAAAGAGAGAGAAATTCTTACAAAATCCTTTCAGGGGCTCTGATGCAACCTGGATTGACCATATCTAGACCCACAGCTGGATGAGACATAAGGCTGGACACTCTTGGGGCTGAGAGGATTGGTGAGGTTGGGTGAGCAAACGCAGACCCTTTAAAGTAATACCACGGGGTACCCACCCCATGGGTCCCAAATCTCCAGGTTCAAGGGCATTTTCCTACATCGAAAACATGCATGGGAATCCCAGATGATGGTACACCGTGTGATCGGGAAAGGTTTCTAAAACGCACCTCATTTCTCCTCTCCTTGTGCTCGGGTTCGCCATTCCAGCCGCTTGACTAAACATCTCCCTACTTGGAGAATCAGCACCTTCAACCTCCTGTTTCGTACAGGTTGCAATTTGCCCTGAGGATGAACGGGAAGAGGGGGAACCAACGAGAGACTAGCCTTAGGTGTTGGGACAGGCACAGGTCACTCCATTTTCCAATCAGGAAGAAGAATGAACCACAGGCTCAGCCTGCCCCCCGGAACCAGAATAGGGCCTGAAGCAATCCTGCGCTTTTGCGGCCGGCTCCCAAAAAAGCGAGTTGACAAATGGAGCTCAGGGGCACAGCAATTCACAAACCTGCAGTTATAAATGATAACTCCCGTCCACAAATATATTGACGGAAGGCAACGAAGAGGACTTGAAAGCAAGGCAGAATTGCAGGAAACAGATTTCAGGAGGTAGATTCGACTCGCCTGTAAAGCACGTGAAAAGCCGCAAAAGTTGACAATGATGCCCTTGGCCAAAAAGGGCGTATGCGTTTTTTCCTGAATATATTCAGGAAAAAACGCATACGCCCTTTTTGGCCAACCAAGCAAGCCGGAAGTGCAAATCAGCGCTACAAAGAAGTTTCGCTTGCCATCGGTCCAAAGGGCCATGCTGAAAAAAGTGTAAAAACCAGAAAAGCAGGACAGGCCATGGAGACATGGGAGCCTTGCTACGCTGATGGGCGGGATGTAAATTGCCAACAGCCACTCTGGAGAAGTGTACGGTGTGTCCTGAAACATGTAATAAACACAACTTAGAGAGCATAGGGCACTTCTACTCATGGGTGTATAAATTGGGAAAACTAAACATCAACAAGACACAGGCACCCCAAAGTTTAGGGCTGCTCTGTTTCCAAGAACCTCCACGTCGGTACACCTTAAATATCCCAGGAAAGAGAAAAATGGATAAAGAAGTTGTGGTACTTAGGCACAATGGAATATCACTCAGCCATGAAATCAATGTCATAAGGCTAGTTAGCAGCATGAGGAGTGGATTTAGGGACGATGATTCTAAGTGAAATAAGTCACACAGAAAAAGACACTTATCCTAAGATATCGCTTATAGAGGGTATGTCAAACTCGCTACACTTGAACTGAATTACAAAACAGCACAGAGTCACACCTTTAGAAGACACAGTATGGCGGCTTAACGGGAAAGGTGAGGTGGGGTGATGCATAAAACAAGGGTTTCTAATTAGCTCAGAGACCGTTCAATAAGCCAAATATGTAATAGACAAGACCTACTCCCTGCTCAGTGAACTGGACTCAACACCCCCTAGTCACCGCACAACAATATATCTGACTAGTAAGAATCTGAAAACCTATGTATTGATATCTCTCTGTAAGTGAATCAAGAGGGTGTAAAGCGGCATAAACACAGCAGGGAAAAGCAGCCAAGACCCATTCTAAACATAAATTACTTAAAAGAACCCACAAAACAAAGACAGTGAAAGAGAGAGAAATTCTTACAAAATTCGTTCAGGGGCTCTGATGCAACCTGGATTGACCATATCTAGACCCACAGCTGGAAGAGACATAAGGCTGGACACTCTTGGGGCTGAGAGGATTGGTGAGGTTGGGTGAGCAAACGCAGACCCTTTAAAGTAATACCATGGGGTACCCACCCCATGGGTCCCAAATCTCCAGGTTCAAGGGCATTTTCCTACATCGAAAACATGCATGGGAAACCCAGATGATGGTACACCCTGTGATCAGGAAAGGTTTCTAAAACGCACCTCATTTCTCCTCTCCTTGTGCTCGGGTTCGCCATTCCAGCCACTTGACTAAACATCTCCCTACTTGGAGAATCAGCACCTTCAACCTCCTGTTTCGTACAGGTTGCAATTTGCCCTGAGGATGAACGGGAAGAGAGGGAACCAACGAGAGACTAGCCTTAGGTGTTGGGACAGGCACAGGTCACTCCATTTTCCCATCAGGAAGAAGAATGAACCACAGGCTCAGCCTGCCCCCCGGAACCAGAATAGGGCCTGAAGCAATCCTGCGCTTTTGCGGCCGGCTCCCAAAAAAGCGAGTTGACAAATGGAGCTCAGGGGCACTGCAATTCACAAACCTGCAGAGTTATAAATGATAACTCCCGTCCACAAATATATTGACGGAAGGCAACGAAGAGGACTTGAAAGCAAGGCAGAATTGCAGGAAACAGATTTCAGGAGGTAGATTCGACTCGCCTGTAAAGCACGTGAAAAGCCGCAAAACGTTGACAATGATGCCCTTGGCCAAAAAGGGCGTATGCGTTTTTTCCTGAATATATTCAGGAAAAAACGCATACGCCCTTTTTGGCCAACCAAGCAAGCTGGAATTGCAAATCAGCGCTACAAAGAAGTTTCGCTTGCCATCGGTCCAAACGGCCATGCTGAAAAAAGTGTAAAAACCAGAAAAGCAGGACAGGCCATGGAGACATGGGAGCCTTGCTACGCTGATGGGCGGGATGTAAATTGCCAACAGCCACTCTGGAGAAGTGTACGGTGTGTCCTGAAACATGTAATAAACACAGCTTAGAGAGCATAGGGCACTTCCACTCATGGGCGTATAAATTGGGAAAACTAAACATCAACAAGACACAGGCACCCCAAAGTTTAGGGCTGCTCTGTTTCCAAGAACCTCCACGTCGGTACACCTTAAATATCCCAGGAAAGAGAAAAATGGATAAAGAAGTTGTGGTACTTAGGCACAATGGAATATCACTCAGCCATGAAATCAATGTCATAAGGCTAGTTAGCAGCATGAGGAGTGGATTTAGGGACGATGATTCTAAGTGAAATAAGTCACACAGAAAAAGACACTTATCGTAAGATATCGCTTATAGAGGGAATGTCCAAATCGCTACACTTGAACTGAATTACAAAACAGAACAGAGTCACACCTTTAGAAGACACACTATGGCGGCTTAACGGGAAAGGTGAGGTGGGGTGATGCATAAAACAAGGGTTTCTAATTAGCTCAGAGACCGTTCAATAAGCCAAATATGTAATAGACAAGACCTACTCCCTGCTCAGTGAACTGGACTCAACACCCCCTAGTCACCGCACAACAATATATCTGACTAGTAAGAATCTGAAAACCTATGTATTGATATCTCTCTGTAAGTGAATCAAGAGGGTGTAAAGCGGCATAAACACAGCAGGGAAAAGCAGCCAAGACCCATTCTAAACATAAATTACTTAAAAGAACCCACAAAACAAAGACAGTGAAAGAGAGAGAAATTCTTACAAAATCCGTTCAGGGGCTCTGATGCAACCTGGATTGACCATATCTAGACCCACAGCTGGAAGAGACATAAGGCTGGACACTCTTGGGGCTGAGAGGATTGGTGAGGTTGGGTGAGCAAACGCAGACCCTTTAAAGTAATACCGCGGGGTACCCACCCCATGGGTCCCAAATCTCCAGGTTCAAGGGCATCTTCCTACATCGAAAACATGCATGGGAAACCCAGATGATGGTACACCGTGTGATCGGGAAAGGTTTCTAAAACGCACCTCATTTCTCCTCTCCTTGTGCTCGGGTTCGCCATTCCAGCCGCTTGACTAAACATCTCCCTACTTGGAGAATCAGCACCTTCAACCTCCTGTTTCGTACAGGTTGCAATTTGACCTGAGCATGAACGGGAAGAGGGGGAACCAACGAGAGACTAGCCTTAGGTGTTGGGACAGGCACAGGTCACTGCATTTTCCCATCAGGAAGAAGAATGAACCACAGGCTCAGCCTGCCCCCCGGAACCAGAATAGGGCCTGAAGCAATCCTGCGCTTTTGCGGCCGGCTCCCAAAAAAGCGAGTTGACAAATGGAGCTCAGGGGCACTGCAATTCACAAACCTGCAGAGTTATAAATGATAACTCCCGTCCACAAATATATTGACGGAAGGCAACGAAGAGGACTTGAAAGCAAGGCAGAATTGCAGGAAACAGATTTCAGGAGGTAGATTCGACTCGCCTGTAAAGCACGTGAAAAGCCGCAAATCGTTGACAATGATGCCCTTGGCCAAAAAGAGCGTATGCGTTTTTTCCTGAATATATTCATGCAAAAACGTATACGCTCTTTTTGGTAAACGAAGCAAGCCGGAAGGGCAAATCAGCGCTACAAAGAAGTCTCGCTTGCCATCGGTCCAAAGGGCCATGCTGCAAAAAGTGTAAAAACCAGAAAAGCAGGACAGGCCATGGAGACATGGGAGCCTTGCTACGCTGATGGGCGGGATGTAAATTGCCAACAGCCACTCTGGAGAAGTGTACGGTGTGTCCTGAAACATGTAATAAACACACCTTAGAGAGCATAGGGCACTTCCACTCATGGGCGTATAAATTGGGAAAACTAAACATCAACAAGACACAGGCACCCCAAAGTTTAGGGCTGCTCTGTTTCCAAGAACCTCCACGTCGGTACACCTTAAATATCCCAAGAAAGAGAAAAATGGATAAAGAAGTTGTGGTACTTAGGCACAATGGAATATCACTCAGCCATGAAATCAATGTCATAAGGCTAGTTAGCAGCATGAGGAGTGGATTTAGGGACGATGATTCTAAGTGAAATAAGTCACACAGAAAAAGACACTTATCCTAAGATATCGCTTATAGAGGGAATGTCCAAATCGCTACACTTGAACTGAATTACAAAACAGAACAGAGTCACACCTTTAGAAGACACACTATGGCGGCTTAACGGGAAAGGTGAGGTGGGGTGATGCATAAAACAAGGGTTTCTAATTAGCTCAGAGACCGTTCCATAAGCCAAATATGTAATAGACAAGACCTACTCCCTGCTCAGTGAACTGGACTCAACACCCCCTAGTCACCGCACAACAATATATCTGACTAGTAAGAATCTGAAAACCTATGTATTGATATCTCTCTGTAAGTGAATCAAGAGGGTGTAAAGCGGCATAAACACAGCAGGGAAAAGCAGCCAAGACCCATTCTAAACATAAATTACTTAAAAGAACCCACAAAACAAAGACAGTGAAAGAGAGAGAAATTCTTACAAAATCCGTTCAGGGGCTCTGATGCAACCTGGATTGACCATATCTAGACCCACAGCTGGATGAGACATAAGGCTGGACACTCTTGGGGCTGAGAGGATTGGTGAGGTTGGGTGAGCAAACGCAGACCCCTTAAAGTAATACCGCGGGGTACCCACCCCATGGGTCCCAAATCTCCAGGTTCAAGGGCATCTTCCTACATCGAAAACATGCATGGGAAACCCAGATGATGGTACACCGTGTGATCGGGAAAGGTTTCTAAAACGCACCTCATTTCTCCTCTCCTTGTGCTCGGGTTCGCCATTCCAGCCGCTTGACTAAACATCTCCCTACTTGGAGAATCAGCACCTTCAACCTCCTGTTTCGTACAGGTTGCAATTTGTCCTGAGCATGAACGGGAAGAGGGGGAACCAACGAGAGACTAGCCTTAGGTGTTGGGACAGGCACAGGTCACTCCATTTTCCCATCAGGAAGAAGAATGAACCACAGGCTCAGCCTGCCCCCCGGAACCAGAATAGGGCCTGAAGCAATCCTGCGCTTTTGCGGCCGGCTCCCAAAAAAGCGAGTTGACAAATGGAGCTCAGGGGCACTGCAATTCACAAACCTGCAGAGTTATAAATGATAACTCCCGTCCACAAATATATTGACGGAAGGCAACGAAGAGGACTTGAAAGCAAGGCAGAATTGCAGGAAACAGATTTCAGGAGGTAGATTCGACTCGCCTGTAAAGCACGTGAAAAGCCGCAAAACGTTGACAATGATGCCCTTGGCCAAAAAGGGCGTATGCGTTTTTTCCTGAATATATTCAGGAAAAAACGCATACGCCCTTTTTGGCTAACCAAGCAAGCCGGAAGGGCAAATCAGCGCTACAAAGAAGTCTCGCTTGCCATCGGTCCAAAGGGCCATGCTGAAAAAAGTGTAAAAACCAGAAAAGCAGGACAGGCCATGGAGACATGGGAGCCTTGCTACGCTGATGGGCGGGACGTAAATTGCCAACAGCCACTCTGGAGAAGTGTACGGTGTGTCCTGAAACATGTAATAAACACAACTAAAGAGCATAGGGCACTTCCACTCATGGGCGTATAAATTGGGAAAACTAAACATCAACAAGACATAGGCACCCCAAAGTTTAGGGCTGCTCTGTTTCCATGAACCTCCACTTCGATACAACTTAAATATCCCAGGCAAGAGAAAAATGGATAAAGAAGTTGTGGTACTTAGGCACAATGGAATATCACTCAGCCATGAAATCAATGTCATAAGGCTAGTTAGCAGCATGAGGAGTGGATTTAGGGACGATGATTCTAAGTGAAATAAGTCACACAGAAAAAGACACTTATCCTAAGATATCGCTTATAGAGAGAATGTCAAAATCGCTACACTTGAACTGAATTACAAAACAGAACAGAGTCACACCTTAAAAAGCACACTATGTCTGCTTAACGGGAAAGGTGAGGTGGGGTGATGCATAAAACAAGGGTTTGTAATTAGCTCAGAGACCGTTCCATAAGCCAAATATGTAATAGACAAGACCTACTCCCTGCTCAGTGAACTGGACTCAACACCCCCTAGTCACCGCACAACAATATATCTGACTAGTAAGAATCTGAAAACCTATGTATTGATATCTCTCTGTAAGTGAATCAAGAGGGTGTAAAGCGGCATAAACACAGCAGGGAAAAGCAGCCAAGACCCATTCTAAACATAAATTACTTAAAAGAACCCACAAAACAAAGACAGTGAAAGAGAGAGAAATTCTTACAAAATCCGTTCAGGGGCTCTGATGCCACCTGGATTGACCATATCTAGACCCACAGCTGGATGAGACATAAGGCTGGACACTCTTGGGGCTGAGAGGATTGGTGAGGTTGGGTGAGCAAACGCAGACCCTTTAAAGTAATACCGCGGGGTACCCACCCCATGGGTCCCAAATCTCAGGTTCAAGGGCATCTTCCTACATCGAAAACATGCATGGGAAACCCAGATGATGGTACACCGTGTGATCGGGAAAGGTTTCTAAAACGCACCTCATTTCTCCTCTCCTTGTGCTCGGGTTCGCCATTCCAGCCGCTTGACTAAACATCTCCCTACTTGGAGAATCAGCACCTTCAACCTCCTGTTTCGTACAGGTTGCAATTTGTCCTGAGCATGAACGGGAAGAGGGGGAACCAACGAGAGACTAGCCTTAGGTGTTGGGACAGGCACAGGTCACTCCATTTTCCCATCAGGAAGAAGAATGAACCACAGGCTCAGCCTGCCCCCCGGAACCAGAATAGGGCCTGAAGCAATCCTGCGCTTTTGCGGCCGGCTCCCAAAAAAGCGAGTTGACAAATGGAGCTCAGGGGCACTGCAATTCACAAACCTGCAGAGTTATAAATGATAACTCCCGTCCACAAATATATTGACGGAAGGCAACGAAGAGGACTTGAAAGCAAGGCAGAATTGCAGGAAACAGATTTCAGGAGGTAGATTCGACTCGCCTGTAAAGCACGTGAAAAGCCGCAAAACGTTGACAATGATGCCCTTGGCCAAAAAGGGCGTATGCGTTTTTTCCTGAATATATTCAGGAAAAAACGCATACGCCCTTTTTGGCCAACCAAGCAAGCCGGAAGGGCAAATCAGCGCTACAAAGAAGTCTCGCTTGCCATCGGTCCAAAGGGCCATGCTGAAAAAAGTGTAAAAACCAGAAAAGCAGGACAGGCCATGGAGACATGGGAGCCTTGCTACGCTGATGGGCGGGATGTAAATTGCCAACAGCCACTCTGGAGAAGTGTACGGTGTGTCCTGAAACATGTAATAAACACAGCTTAGAGAGCATAGGGCACTTCCACTCATGGGCGTATAAATTGGGAAAACTAAACATCAACAAGACACAGGCACCCCAAAGTTTAGGGCTGCTCTGTTTCCAAGAACCTCCACGTCGGTACACCTTAAATATCCCAGGAAAGAGAAAAATGGATAAAGAAGTTGTGGTACTTAGGCACAATGGAATATCACTCAGCCATGAAATCAATGTCATAAGGCTAGTTAGCAGCATGAGGAGTGGATTTAGGGACGATGATTCTAAGTGAAATAAGTCACACAGAAAAAGACACTTATCCTAAGATATCGCTTATAGAGGGAATGTCAAAATCGCTACACTTGAACTGAATTACAAAACAGAACAGAGTCACACCTTAAAAAGCACACTATGTCTGCTTAACGGGAAAGGTGAGGTGGGGTGATGCATAAAACAAGGGTTTGTAATTAGCTCAGAGACCGTTCCATAAGCCAAATATGTAATAGACAAGACCTACTCCCTGCTCAGTGAACTGGACTCAACACCCCCTAGTCACCGCACAACAATATATCTGACTAGTAAGAATCTGAAAACCTATGTATTGATATCTCTCTGTAAGTGAATCAAGAGGGTGTAAAGCGGCATAAACACAGCAGGGAAAAGCAGCCAAGACCCATTCTAAACATAAATTACTTAAAAGAACCCACAAAACAAAGACAGTGAAAGAGAGAGAAATTCTTACAAAATCCGTTCAGGGGCTCTGATGCCACCTGGATTGACCATATCTAGACCCACAGCTGGACGAGACATAAGGCTGGACACTCTTGGGGCTGAGAGGATTGGTGAGGTTGGGTGAGCAAACGCAGACCCTTTAAAGTAATACCGCGGGGTACCCACCCCATGGGTCCCAAATCTCCAGGTTCAAGGGCATCTTCCTACATCGAAAACATGCATGGGAAACCCAGATGATGGTACACCGTGTGATCGGGAAAGGTTTCTAAAACGCACCTCATTTCTCCTCTCCTTGTGCTCGGGTTCGCCATTCCAGCCGCTTGACTAAACATCTCCCTACTTGGAGAATCAGCACCTTCAACCTCCTGTTTCGTACAGGTTGCAATTTGTCCTGAGGATGAACGGGAAGAGGGGGAACCAACGAGAGACTAGCCTTAGGTGTTGGGACAGGCACAGCTCACTCCATTTTCCCATCAGGAAGAAGAATGAACCACAGGCTCAGCCTGCCCCCCGGAACCAGAATAGAGCCTGAAGCAATCCTGCGCTTTTGCGGCCGGCTCCCAAAAAAGCGAGTTGACAAATGGAGCTCAGGGGCACTGCAATTCACAAACCTGCAGAGTTATAAATGATAACTCCCGTCCACAAATATATTGACGGAAGGCAACGAAGAGGACTTGAAAGCAAGGCAGAATTGCAGGAAACAGATTTCAGGAGGTAGGTTCGACTCGCCTGTAAAGCACGTGAAAAGCCGCAAAACGTTGACAATGATGCCCTTGGCCAACAAGGGCGTATGCGTTTTTTCCTGAATATATTCAGGAAAAAACGCATACGCCCTTTTTGGCTAACCAAGCAAGCCGGAAGGGCAAATCAGCGCTACAAAGAAGTCTCGCTTGCCATCGGTCAAAAGGGCCATGCTGAAAAAAGTGTAAAAACCAGAAAAGCAGGACAGGCCATAGAGACATGGGAGCCTTGCTACGCTGATGTGCGGGACGTAAATTGCCAACAGCCACTCTGGAGAAGTGTAAGGTGTGTCCTGAAACATGTAATAAATACAGCTTAGACAGCATAGGGCACTTCCACTCATGGGCGTATAAATTGGGAAAACTAAAAATCAACAAGACACAGGCACCACAAAGTTTAGGGCTGCTCTGTTTCCATAAACCTCCACTTCGGTACACATTAAATATCCCAGGAAAGAGAAAAATGGATAAAGAAGTTGTGGTACTTAGGCACAATGGAATATCACTCAGCCATGAAATCAATGTCATAAGGCTAGTTAGCAGCATGAGGAGTGGATTTAGGGACGATGATTCTAAGTGAAATAAGTCACACAGAAAAAGACACTTATCCTAAGATATCGCTTATAGAGGGAATGTCCAAATCGCTACACTTGAACTGAATTACAAAACAGAACAGAGTCACACCTTTAGAAGACGCACTATGGCGGCTTAACGGGAAAGGTGAGGTGGGGTGATGCATAAAACAAGGGTTTGTAATTAGCTCAGAGACCGTTCCATACGCCAAATATGTAATAGACAAGACCTACTCCCTGCTCAGTGAACTGGACTCAACACCCCCTAGTCACCGCACAACAATATATCTGACTAGTAAGAATCTGAAAACCTATGTATTGATATCTCTCTGTAAGTGAATCAAGAGGGTGTAAAGCGGCATAAACACAGCAGGGAAAAGCAGCCAAGACCCATTCTAAACATAAATTACTTAAAAGAACCCACAAAACAAAGACAGTGAAAGAGAGAGAAATTCTTACAAAATCCGTTCAGGGGCTCTGATGCCACCTGGATTGACCATATCTAGACCCACAGCTGGATGAGACATAAGGCTGGACACTCTTGGGGCTGAGAGGATTGGTGAGGTTGGGTGAGCAAACGCAGACCCTTTAAAGTAATACCGCGGGGTACCCACCCCATGGGTCCCAAATCTCCAGGTTCAAGGGCATCTTCCTACATCGAAAACATGCATGGGAAACCCAGATGATGGTACACCGTGTGATCGGGAAAGGTTTCTAAAACGCACCTCATTTCTCCTCTCCTTGTGCTCGGGTTCGCCATTCCAGCCGCTTGACTAAACATCTCCCTACTTGGAGAATCAGCACCTTCAACCTCCTGTTTCGTACAGGTTGCAATTTGTCCTGAGCATGAACGGGAAGAGGGGGAACCAACGAGAGACTAGCCTTAGGTGTTGGGACAGGCACAGGTCACTCCATTTTCCCATCAGGAAGAAGAATGAACCACAGGCTCAGCCTGCCCCCCGGAACCAGAATAGGGCCTGAAGCAATCCTGCGCTTTTGCGGCCGGCTCCCAAAAAAGCGAGTTGACAAATGGAGCTCAGGGGCACTGCAATTCACAAACCTGCAGAGTTATAAATGATAACTCCCGTCCACAAATATATTGACGGAAGGCAACGAAGAGGACTTGAAAGCAAGGCAGAATTGCAGGAAACAGATTTCAGGAGGTAGATTCGACTCGCCTGTAAAGCACGTGAAAAGCCGCAAAACGTTGACAATGATGCCCTTGGCCAAAAAGGGCGTATGCGTTTTTTCCTGAATATATTCAGGAAAAAACGCATACGCCCTTTTTGGCTAACCAAGCAAGCCGGAAGGGCAAATCAGCGCTACAAAGAAGTCTCGCTTGCCATCGGTCCAAAGGGCCATGCTGAAAAAAGTGTAAAACCCAGAAAAGCAGGACAGGCCATGGAGACATGGGAGCCTTGCTACGCTGATGGGCGGGATGTAAATTGCCAACAGCCACTCTGGAGAAGTGTACGGTGTGTCCTGAAACATGTAATAAACACAACTTAGAGAGCATAGGGCACTTCCACTCATGGGCGTATAAATTGGGAAAACTAAACATCAACAAGACACAGGCACCCCAAAGTTTAGGGCTGCTCTGTTTCCAAGAACCTCCACGTCGGTACACCTTAAATATCCCAGGAAAGAGAAAAATGGATAAAGAAGTTGTGGTACTTAGGCACAATGGAATATCACTCAGCCATGAAATCAATGTCATAAGGCTAGTTAGCAGCATGAGGAGTGGATTTAGGGACGATGATTCTAAGTGAAATAAGTCACACAGAAAAAGACACTTATCCTAAGATATCGCTTATAGAGGGAATGTCAAAATCGCTACACTTGAACTGAATTACAAAACAGAACACAGCCACACCTTTAGAAGACACACTATGGCTGCTTAACGGGAAAGGTGAGGTGGGGTGATGCATAAAACAAGGGTTTGTAATTAGCTCAGAGACCGTTCCATAAGCCAAATATGTAATAGACAAGACCTACTCCCTGCTCAGTGAACTGGACTCAACACCCCCTAGTCACCGCACAACAATATATCTGACTAGTAAGAATCTGAAAACCTATGTATTGATATCTCTCTGTAAGTGAATCAAGAGGGTGTAAAGCGGCATCAACACAGCAGGGAAAAGCAGCCAAGACCCATTCTAAACATAAATTACTTAAAAGAACCCACAAAACAAAGACAGTGAAAGAGAGAGAAATTCTTACAAAATCCGTTCAGGGGCTCTGATGCCACCTGGATTGACCATATCTAGACCCACAGCTGGATGAGACATAAGGCTGGACACTCTTGGGGCTGAGAGGATTGGTGAGGTTGGGTGAGCAAACGCAGACCCTTTAAAGTAATACCGCGGGGTACCCACCCCATGGGTCCCAAATCTCCAGGTTCAAGGGCATCTTCCTACATCGAAAACATGCATGGGAAACCCAGATGATGGTACACCGTGTGATCGGGAAAGGTTTCTAAAACGCACCTCATTTCTCCTCTCCTTGTGCTCGGGTTCGCCATTCCAGCCGCTTGACTAAACATCTCCCTACTTGGAGAATCAGCACCTTCAACCTCCTGTTTCGTACAGGTTGCAATTTGTCCTGAGCATGAACGGGAAGAGGGGGAACCAACGAGAGACTAGCCTTAGGTGTTGGGACAGGCACAGGTCACTCCATTTTCCCATCAGGAAGAAGAATGAACCACAGGCTCAGCCTGCCCCCCGGAACCAGAATAGGGCCTGAAGCAATCCTGCGCTTTTGCGGCCGGCTCCCAAAAAAGCGAGTTGACAAATGGAGCTCAGGGGCACTGCAATTCACAAACCTGCAGAGTTATAAATGATAACTCCCGTCCACAAATGTATTGACGGAAGGCAACGAAGAGGACTTGAAAGCAAGGCAGAATTGCAGGAAACAGATTTCAGGAGGTAGATTCGACTCGCCTGTAAAGCACGTGAAAAGCCGCAAAACGTTGACAATGATGCCCTTGGCCAAAAAAGGCGTATGCGTTTTTTCCTGAATATATTCAGGAAAAAACGCATACGCCCTTTTTGGCCAACCAAGCAAGCCGGAAGGGCAAATCAGCGCTACAAAGAAGTCTCGCTTGCCATCGGTCCAAAGGGCCATGCTGAAAAAAGTGTAAAACCCAGAAAAGCAGGACAGGCCATGGAGACATGGGAGCCTTGCTACGCTGATGGGCGGGATGTAAATTGCCAACAGCCACTCTGGAGAAGTGTACGGTGTGTCCTGAAACATGTAATAAACACAACTTAGAGAGCATAGGGCACTTCCACTCATGGGCGTATAAATTGGGAAAACTAAACATCAACAAGACACAGGCACCCCAAAGTTTAGGGCTGCTCTGTTTCCAAGAACCTCCACGTCGGTACACCTTAAATATCCCAGGAAAGAGAAAAATGGATAAAGAAGTTGTGGTACTTAGGCACAATGGAATATCACTCAGCCATGAAATCAATGTCATAAGGCTAGTTAGCAGCATGAGGAGTGGATTTAGGGACGATGATTCTAAGTGAAATAAGTCACACAGAAAAAGACACTTATCCTAAGATATCGCTTATAGAGGGAATGTCAAAATCGCTACACTTGAACTGAATTACAAAACAGAACACAGGCACACCTTTAGAAGACACACTATGGCTGCTTAACGTGAAAGGTGAGGTGGGGTGATGCATAAAACAAGGGTTTGTAATTAGCTCAGAGACCGTTCCATAAGCCAAATATGTAATACACAAGACCTACTCCCTGCTCAGTGAACTGGACTCAACACCCCCTAGTCACCGCACAACAATATATCTGACTAGTAAGAATCTGAAAACCTATGTATTGATATCTCTCTGTAAGTGAATCAAGAGGGTGTAAAGCGGCATAAACACAGCAGGGAAAAGCAGCCAAGACCCATTCTAAACATAAATTACTTAAAAGAACCCACAAAACAAAGACAGTGAAAGAGAGAGAAATTCTTACAAAATCCGTTCAGGGGCTCTGATGCCACCTGGATTGACCATATCTAGACCCACAGCTGGATGAGACATAAGGCTGGACACTCTTGGGGCTGAGAGGATTGGTGAGGTTGGGTGAGCAAACGCAGACCCTTTAAAGTAATACCGCGGGGTACCCACCCCATGGGTCCCAAATCTCCAGGTTCAAGGGCATCTTCCTACATCGAAAACATGCATGGGAAACCCAGATGATGGTACACCGTGTGATCGGGAAAGGTTTCTAAAACGCACCTCATTTCTCCTCTCCTTGTGCTCGGGTTCGCCATTCCAGCCGCTTGACTAAACATCTCCCTACTTGGAGAATCAGCACCTTCAACCTCCTGTTTCGTACAGGTTGCAATTTGTCCTGAGCATGAACGGGAAGAGGGGGAACCAACGAGAGACTAGCCTTAGGTGTTGGGACAGGCACAGGTCACTCCATTTTCCCATCAGGAAGAAGAATGAACCACAGGCTCAGCCTGCCCCCGGAACCAGAATAGGGCCTGAAGCAATCCTGCGCTTTTGCGGCCGGCTCCCAAAAAAG
The DNA here is from genome assembly GCF_028564815.1 of Eubalaena glacialis. NCBI lineage: Eukaryota > Metazoa > Chordata > Mammalia > Artiodactyla > Balaenidae > Eubalaena > Eubalaena glacialis. The sequence continues at coordinate 475,159 of NW_026871258.1, forward strand.
CGAGTTGACAAATGGAGCTCAGGGGCACTGCAATTCACAAACCTGCAGAGTTATAAATGATAACTCCCGTCCACAAATGTATTGACGGAAGGCAACGAAGAGGACTTGAAAGCAAGGCAGAATTGCAGGAAACAGATTTCAGGAGGTAGATTCGACTCGCCTGTAAAGCACGTGAAAAGCCGCAAAACGTTGACAATGATGCCCTTGGCCAAAAAGGGCGTATGCGTTTTTTCCTGAATATATTCAGGAAAAAACGCATACGCCCTTTTTGGCCAACCAAGCAAGCCGAAAGGGCAAATCAGCGCTACAAAGAAGTCTCGCTTGCCATCGGTCCAAAGGGCCATGCTGAAAAAAGTGTAAAACCCAGAAAAGCAGGACAGGCCATGGAGACATGGGAGCCTTGCTACGCTGATGGGCGGGATGTAAATTGCCAACAGCCACTCTGGAGAAGTGTACGGTGTGTCCTGAAACATGTAATAAACACAACTTAGAGAGCATAGGGCACTTCCACTCATGGGCGTATAAATTGGGAAAACTAAACATCAACAAGACATAGGCACCCCAAAGTTTAGGGCTGCTCTGTTTCCAAGAACCTCCACGTCGGTACACCTTAAATATCCCAGGAAAGAGAAAAATGGATAAAGAAGTTGTGGTACTTAGGCACAATGGAATATCACTCAGCCATGAAATCAATGTCATAAGGCTAGTTAGCAGCATGAGGAGTGGATTTAGGGACAATGATTCTAAGTGAAATAAGTCACACAGAAAAAGACACTTATCCTAAGATATCGCTTATAGAGAGAATGTCAAAATCGCTACACTTGAACTGAATTACAAAACAGAACAGAGTCACACCTTTAGAAGACACACTATGGCTGCTTAACGGGAAAGGTGAGGTGGGGTGATGCATAAAACAAGGGTTTGTAATTAGCTCAGAGACCGTTCCATAAGCCAAATATGTAATACACAAGACCTACTCCCTGCTCAGTGAACTGGACTCAACACCCTCTAGTCACCGCACAACAATATATCTGACTAGTAAGAATCTGAAAACCTATGTATTGATATCTCTCTGTAAGTGAATCAAGAGGGTGTAAAGCGGCATAAACACAGCAGGGAAAAGCAGCCAAGACCCATTCTAAACATAAATTACTTAAAAGAACCCACAAAACAAAGACAGTGAAAGAGAGAGAAATTCTTACAAAATCCGTTCAGGGGCTCTGATGCCACCTGGATTGACCATATCTAGACCCACAGCTGGATGAGACATAAGGCTGGACACTCTTGGGGCTGAGAGGATTGGTGAGGTTGGGTGAGCAAACGCAGACCCTTTAAAGTAATACCGCGGGGTACCCACCCCATGGGTCCCAAATCTCCAGGTTCAAGGGCATCTTCCTACATCGAAAACATGCATGGGAAACCCAGATGATGGTACACCGTGTGATCGGGAAAGGTTTCTAAAACGCACCTCATTTCTCCTCTCCTTGTGCTCGGGTTCGCCATTCCAGCCGCTTGACTAAACATCTCCCTACTTGGAGAATCAGCACCTTCAACCTCCTGTTTCGTACAGGTTGCAATTTGTCCTGAGCATGAACGGGAAGAGGGGGAACCAACGAGAGACTAGCCTTAGGTGTTGGGACAGGCACAGGTCACTCCATTTTCCCATCAGGAAGAAGAATGAACCACAGGCTCACCCTGCCCCCCGGAACCAGAATAGGGCCTGAAGCAATCCTGCGCTTTTGCGGCCGGCTCCCAAAAAAGCGAGTTGACAAATGGAGCTCAGGGGCACTGCAATTCACAAACCTGCAGAGTTATAAATGATAACTCCCGTCCACAAATATATTGACGGAAGGCAACGAAGAGGACTTGAAAGCAAGGCAGAATTGCAGGAAACAGATTTCAGGAGGTAGATTCGACTCGCCTGTAAAGCACGTGAAAAGCCGCAAAACGTTGACAATGATGCCCTTGGCCAAAAAGGGCGTATGCGTTTTTTCCTGAATATATTCAGGAAAAAACGCATACCCCCTTTTTGGCTAACCAAGGAAGCCGAAAGGGCAAATCAGCGCTACAAAGAAGTCTCGCTTGCCATCGGTCCAAAGGGCCATGCTGAAAAAAGTGTAAAACCCAGAAAAGCAGGACAGGCCATGGAGACATGGGAGCCTTGCTACGCTGATGGGCGGGATGTAAATTGCCAACAGCCACTCTGGAGAAGTGTACGGTGTGTCCTGAAACATGTAATAAACACAACTTAGAGAGCATAGGGCACTTCCACTCATGGGCGTATAAATTGGGAAAACTAAACATCAACAAGACACAGGCACCCCAAAGTTTAGGGCTGCTCTGTTTCCAAGAACCTCCACGTCGGTACACCTTAAATATCCCAGGAAAGAGAAAAATGGATAAAGAAGTTGTGGTACTTAGGCACAATGGAATATCACTCAGCCATGAAATCAATGTCATAAGGCTAGTTAGCAGCATGAGGAGTGGATTTAGGGACGATGATTCTAAGTGAAATAAGTCACACAGAAAAAGACACTTATCCTAAGATATCGCTTATAGAGGGAATGTCAAAATCGCTACACTTGAACTGAATTACAAAACAGAACAGAGTCACACCTTTAGAAGACACACTATGGCTGCTTAACGGGAAAGGTGAGGTGGGGTGATGCATAAAACAAGGGTTTGTAATTAGCTCAGAGACCGTTCCATAAGCCAAATATGTAATACACAAGACCTACTCCCTGCTCAGTGAACTGGACTCAACACCCTCTAGTCACCGCACAACAATATATCTGACTAGTAAGAATCTGAAAACCTATGTATTGATATCTCTCTGTAAGTGAATCAAGAGGGTGTAAAGCGGCATAAACACAGCAGGGAAAAGCAGCCAAGACCCATTCTAAACATAAATTACTTAAAAGAACCCACAAAACAAAGACAGTGAAAGAGAGAGAAATTCTTACAAAATCCGTTCAGGGGCTCTGATGCCACCTGGATTGACCATATCTAGACCCACAGCTGGATGAGACATAAGGCTGGACACTCTTGGGGCTGAGAGGATTGGTGAGGTTGGGTGAGCAAACGCAGACCCTTTAAAGTAATACCGCGGGGTACCCACCCCATGGGTCCCAAATCTCCAGGTTCAAGGGCATCTTCCTACATCGAAAACATGCATGGGAAACCCAGATGATGGTACACCGTGTGATCGGGAAAGGTTTCTAAAACGCACCTCATTTCTCCTCTCCTTGTGCTCGGGTTCGCCATTCCAGCCGCTTGACTAAACATCTCCCTACTTGGAGAATCAGCACCTTCAACCTCCTGTTTCGTACAGGTTGCAATTTGTCCTGAGCATGAACGGGAAGAGGGGGAACCAACGAGAGACTAGCCTTAGGTGTTGGGACAGGCACAGGTCACTCCATTTTCCCATCAGGAAGAAGAATGAACCACAGGCTCAGCCTGCCCCCCGGAACCAGAATAGGGCCTGAAGCAATCCTGCGCTTTTGCGGCCGGCTCCCAAAAAAGCGAGTTGACAAATGGAGCTCAGGGGCACTGCAATTCACAAACCTGCAGAGTTATAAATGATAACTCCCGTCCACAAATGTATTGACGGAAGGCAACGAAGAGGACTTGAAAGCAAGGCAGAATTGCAGGAAACAGATTTCAGGAGGTAGATTCGACTCGCCTGTAAAGCACGTGAAAAGCCGCAAAACGTTGACAATGATGCCCTTGGCCAAAAAGGGCGTATGCGTTTTTTCCTGAATATATTCAGGAAAAAACGCATACGCCCTTTTTGGCCAACCAAGCAAGCCGGAAGGGCAAATCAGCGCTACAAAGAAGTCTCGCTTACTATCGGTCCAAAGGGCCATGCTGAAAAAAGTGTAAAACCCAGAAAAGCAGGACAGGCCATGGAGACATGGGAGCCTTGCTACGCTGATGGGCGGGATGTAAATTGCCAACAGCCACTCTGGAGAAGTGTACGGTGTGTCCTGAAACATGTAATAAACACAACTTAGAGAGCATAGGGCACTTCCACTCATGGGCGTATAAATTGGGAAAACTAAACATCAACTAGACACAGGCACCCCAAAGTTTAGGGCTGCTCTGTTTCCAAGAACCTCCACGTCGGTACACCTTAAATATCCCAGGAAAGAGAAAAATGGATAAAGAAGTTGTGGTACTTAGGCACAATGGAATATCACTCAGCCATGAAATCAATGTCATAAGGCTAGTTAGCAGCATGAGGAGTGGATTTAGGGACGATGATTCTAAGTGAAATAAGTCACACAGAAAAAGACACTTATCCTAAGATATCGCTTATAGAGGGAATGTCCAAATCGCTACACTTGAACTGAATTACAAAACAGAACACAGCCACACCTTTAGAAGACACACTATGGCTGCTTAACGGGAAAGGTGAGGTGGGGTGATGCATAAAACAAGGGTTTGTAATTAGCTCAGAGACCGTTCCATAAGCCAAATATGTAATAGACAAGACCTACTCCCTGCTCAGTGAACTGGACTCAACACCCTCTAGTCACCGCACAACAATATATCTGACTAGTAAGAATCTGAAAACCTATGTATTGATATCTCTCTGTAAGTGAATCAAGAGGGTGTAAAGCGGCATAAACACAGCAGGGAAAAGCAGCCAAGACCCATTCTAAACATAAATTACTTAAAAGAACCCACAAAACAAAGACAGTGAAAGAGAGAGAAATTCTTACAAAATCCGTTCAGGGGCTCTGATGCCACCTGGATTGACCATATCTAGACCCACAGCTGGATGAGACGTAAGGCTGGACACTCTTGGGGCTGAGAGGATTGGTGAGGTTGGGTGAGCAAACGCAGACCCTTTAAAGTAATACCGCGGGGTACCCACCCCATGGGTCCCAAATCTCCAGGTTCAAGGGCATCTTCCTACATCGAAAACATGCATGGGAAACCCAGATGATGGTACACCGTGTGATCGGGAAAGGTTTCTAAAACGCACCTCATTTCTCCTCTCCTTGTGCTCGGGTTCGCCATTCCAGCCGCTTGACTAAACATCTCCCTACTTGGAGAATCAGCACCTTCAAACTCCTGTTTCGTACAGGTTGCAATTTGTCCTGAGCATGAACGGGAAGAGGGGGAACCAACGAGAGACTAGCCTTAGGTGTTGGGACAGGCACAGGTCACTCCATTTTCCCATCAGGAAGAAGAATGAACCACAGGCTCACCCTGCCCCCCGGAACCAGAATAGGGCCTGAAGCAATCCTGCGCTTTTGCGGCCGGCTCCCAAAAAAGCGAGTTGACAAATGGAGCTCAGGGGCACTGCAATTCACAAACCTGCAGAGTTATAAATGATAACTCCCGTCCACAAATATATTGACGGAAGGCAACGAAGAGGACTTGAAAGCAAGGCAGAATTGCAGGAAACAGATTTCAGGAGGTAGATTCGACTCACCTGTAAAGCACGTGAAAAGCCGCAAAACGTTGACAATGATGCCCTTGGCCAAAAAGGGCGTATGCGTTTTTTCCTGAATATATTCAGGAAAAAACGCATACGCCCTTTTTGGCCAACCAAGCAAGCCGGAAGGGCAAATCAGCGCTACAAAGAAGTCTCGCTTGCCATCGGTCCAAAGAGCCATGCTGAAAAAAGTGTAAAAACCAGAAAAGCAGGACAGGCCATGGAGACATGGGAGCCTTGCTACGCTGATGGGCGGGATGTAAATTGCCAACAGCCACTCTGGAGAAGTGTACGGTGTGTCCTGAAACATGTAATAAACACAGCTTAGAGAGCATAGGGCACTTCCACTCATGGGCGTATAAATTGGGAAAACTAAACATCAACAAGACACAGGCACCCCAAAGTTTAGGGCTGCTCTGTTTCCAAGAACCTCCACGTCGGTACACCTTAAATATCCCAGGAAAGAGAAAAATGGATAAAGAAGTTGTGGTACTTAGGCACAATGGAATATCACTCAGCCATGAAATCAATGTCATAAGGCTAGTTAGCAGCATGAGGAGTGGATTTAGGGACGATGATTCTAAGTGAAATAAGTCACACAGAAAAAGACACTTATCCTAAGATATCGCTTATAGAGGGAATGTCAAAATCGCTACACTTGAACTGAATTACAAAACAGAACAGAGTCACACCTTTAGAAGACACACTATGGCTGCTTAACGGGAAAGGTGAGGTGGGGTGATGCATAAAACAAGGGTTTGTAATTAGCTCAGAGACCGTTCCATACGCCAAATATGTAATAGACAAGACCTACTCCCTGCTCAGTGAACTGGACTCAACACCCCCTAGTCACCGCACAACAATATATCTGACTAGTAAGAATCTGAAAACCTATGTATTGATATCTCTCTGTAAGTGAATCAAGAGGGTGTAAAGCGGCATAAACACAGCAGGGAAAAGCAGCCAAGACCCATTCTAAACATAAATTACTTAAAAGAACCCACAAAACAAAGATAGTGAAAGAGAGAGAAATTCTTACAAAATCCGTTCAGGGGCTCTGATGCCACCTGGATTGACCATATCTAGACCCACAGCTGGATGAGACATAAGGCTGGACACTCTTGGGGCTGAGAGGATTGGTGAGGTTGGGTGAGCAAACACAGACCCTTTACAGTAATACCGCGGGGTACCCACCCCATGGGTCCCAAATCTCCAGGTTCAAGGGCATCTTCCTACATCGAAAACATGCATGGGAAACCCAGATGATGGTACACCGTGTGATCGGGAAAGGTTTCTAAAACGCACCTCATTTCTCCTCTCCTTGTGCTCGGGTTCGCCATTCCAGCCGCTTGACTAAACATCTCCCTACTTGGAGAATCAGCACCTTCAACCTCCTGTTTCGTACAGGTTGCAATTTGTCCTGAGGATGAACGGGAAGAGGGGGAACCAACGAGAGACTAGCCTTAGGTGTTGGGACAGGCACAGGTCACTCCATTTTCCCATCAGGAAGAAGAATGAACCACAGGCTCAGCCTGCCCCCCGGAACCAGAATAGGGCCTGAAGCAATCCTGCGCTTTTGCGGCCAGCTCCCAAAAAAGCGAGTTGACAAATGGAGCTCAGGGGCACTGCAATTCACAAACCTGCAGAGTTATAAATGATAACTCCCGTCCACAAATATATTGACGGAAGGCAACGAAGAGGACTTGAAAGCAAGGCAGAATTGCAGGAAACAGATTTCAGGAGGTAGATTCGACTCACCTGTAAAGCACGTGAAAAGCCTCAAAACGTTGACAATGATGCCCTTGGCCAAAAAGGGCGTATGCGTTTTTTCCTGAATATATTCAGGAAAAAACGCATACGCCCTTTTTGGCCAACCAAGCAAGCCGGAAGGGCAAATCAGCGCTACAAAGAAGTCTCGCTTGCCATCGGTCCAAAGGGCCATGCTGAAAAAAGTGTAAAAACCAGAAAAGCAGGACAGGCCATGGAGACATGGGAGCCTTGCTACGCTGATGGGCGGGATGTAAATTGCCAACAGCCACTCTGGAGAAGTGTACGGTGTGTCCTGAAACATGTAATAAACACAGCTTAGAGAGCATAGGGCACTTCCACTCATGGGCGTATAAATTGGGAAAACTAAACATCAACAAGACACAGGCACCCCAAAGTTTAGGGCTGCTCTGTTTCCAAGAACCTCCACGTCGGTACACCTTAAATATCCCAGGAAAGAGAAAAATGGATAAAGAAGTTGTGGTACTTAGGCACAATGGAATATCACTCAGCCATGAAATCAATGTCATAAGGCTAGTTAGCAGCATGAGGAGTGGATTTAGGGACGATGATTCTAAGTGAAATAAGTCACACAGAAAAAGACACTTATCCTAAGATATCGCTTATAGAGGGAATGTCAAAATCGCTACACTTGAACTGAATTACAAAACAGAACAGAGTCACACCTTTAGAAGACACACTATGGCTGCTTAACGGGAAAGGTGAGGTGGGGTTATGCATAAAACAAGGGTTTGTAATTAGCTCAGAGACCGTTCCATACGCCAAATATGTAATAGACAAGACCTACTCCCTGCTCAGTGAACTGGACTCAACACCCCCTAGTCACCGCACAACAATATATCTGACTAGTAAGAATCTGAAAACCTATGTATTGATATCTCTCTGTAAGTGAATCAAGAGGGTGTAAAGCGGCATAAACACAGCAGGGAAAAGCAGCCAAGACCCATTCTAAACATAAATTACTTAAAAGAACCCACAAAACAAAGACAGTGAAAGAGAGAGAAATTCTTACAAAATCCGTTCAGGGGCTCTGATGCAACCTGGATTGACCATATCTAGACCCACAGCTGGATGAGACATAAGGCTGGACACTCTTGGGGCTGAGAGGATTGGTGAGGTTGGGTGAGCAAACGCAGACCCTTTAAAGTAATACCGCGGGGTACCCACCCCATGGGTCCCAAATCTCCAGGTTCAAGGGCATCTTCCTACATCGAAAACATGCATGGGAAACCCAGATGATGGTACACCGTGTGATCGGGAAAGGTTTCTAAAACGCACCTCATTTCTCCTCTCCTTGTGCTCGGGTTCGCCATTCCAGCCGCTTGACTAAACATCTCCCTACTTGGAGAATCAGCACCTTCAAACTCCTGTTTCGTACAGGTTGCAATTTGTCCTGAGCATGAACGGGAAGAGGGGGAACCAACGAGAGACTAGCCTTAGGTGTTGGGACAGGCACAGGTCACTCCATTTTCCCATCAGGAAGAAGAATGAACCACAGGCTCACCCTGCCCCCCGGAACCAGAATAGGGCCTGAAGCAATCCTGCGCTTTTGCGGCCGGCTCCCAAAAAAGCGAGTTGACAAATGGAGCTCAGGGGCACTGCAATTCACAAACCTGCAGAGTTATAAATGATAACTCCCGTCCACAAATATATTGACGGAAGGCAACGAAGAGGACTTGAAAGCAAGGCAGAATTGCAGGAAACAGATTTCAGGAGGTAGATTCGACTCACCTGTAAAGCACGTGAAAAGCCGCAAAACGTTGACAATGATGCCCTTGGCCAAAAAGGGCGTATGCGTTTTTTCCTGAATATATTCAGGAAAAAACGCATACGCCCTTTTTGGCCAACCAAGCAAGCCGGAAGGGCAAATCAGCGCTACAAAGAAGTCTCGCTTGCCATCGGTCCAAAGGGCCATGCTGAAAAAAGTGTAAAAACCAGAAAAGCAGGACAGGCCATGGAGACATGGGAGCCTTGCTACGCTGATGGGCGGGATGTAAATTGCCAACAGCCACTCTGGAGAAGTGTACGGTGTGTCCTGAAACATGTAATAAACACAACTTAGAGAGCATAGGGCACTTCCACTCATGGGCGTATAAATTGGGAAAACTAAACATCAACAAGACACAGGCACCCCAAAGTTTAGGGCTGCTCTGTTTCCAAGAACCTCCACGTCGGTACACCTTAAATATCCCAGGAAAGAGAAAAATGGATAAAGAAGTTGTGGTACTTAGGCACAATGGAATATCACTCAGCCATGAAATCAATGTCATAAGGCTAGTTAGCAGCAAGAGGAGTGGATTTAGGGACGATGATTCTAAGTGAAATAAGTCACACAGAAAAAGACACTTATCCTAAGATATCGCTTATAGAGGGAATGTCAAAATCGCTACACTTGAACTGAATTACAAAACAGAACAGAGTCACACCTTTAGAAGACACACTATGGCGGCTTAACGGGAAAGGTGAGGTGGGGTGATGCATAAAACAAGGGTTTGTAATTAGCTCAGAGACCGTTCCATAAGCCAAATATGTAATAGACAAGACCTACTCCCTGCTCAGTGAACTGGACTCAACACCCCCTAGTCACCGCACAACAATATATCTGACTAGTAAGAATCTGAAAACCTATGTATTGATATCTCTCTGTAAGTGAATCAAGAGGGTGTAAAGCGGCATAAACACAGCAGGGAAAAGCAGCCAAGACCCATTCTAAACATAAATTACTTAAAAGAACCCACAAAACAAAGACAGTGAAAGAGAGAGAAATTCTTACAAAATCCGTTCAGGGGCTCTGATGCCACCTGGATTGACCATATCTAGACCCACAGCTGGATGAGACATAAGGCTGGACACTCTTGGGGCTGAGAGGATTGGTGAGGTTGGGTGAGCAAACACAGACCATTTACAGTAATACCGCGGGGTACCCACCCCATGGGTCCCAAATCTCCAGGTTCAAGGGCATCTTCCTACATCGAAAACATGCATGGGAAACCCAGATGATGGTACACCGTGTGATCGGGAAAGGTTTCTAAAACGCACCTCATTTCTCCTCTCCTTGTGCTCGGGTTCGCCATTCCAGCCGCTTGACTAAACATCTCCCTACTTGGAGAATCAGCACCTTCAACCTCCTGTTTCGTACAGGTTGCAATTTGTCCTGAGGATGAACGGGAAGAGGGGGAACCAACGAGAGACTAGCCTTAGGTGTTGGGACAGGCACAGGTCACTCCATTTTCCCATCAGGAAGAAGAATGAACCACAGGCTCAGCCTGCCCCCCGGAACCAGAATAGGGCCTGAAGCAATCCTGCGCTTTTGCGGCCGGCTCCCAAAAAAGCGAGTTGACAAATGGAGCTCAGGGGCACTGCAATTCACAAACCTGCAGAGTTATAAATGATAACTCCCGTCCACAAATATATTGACGGAAGGCAACGAAGAGGACTTGAAAGCAAGGCAGAATTGCAGGAAACAGATTTCAGGAGGTAGATTCGACTCGCCTGTAAAGCACGTGAAAAGCCGCAAAACGTTGACAATGATGCCCTTGGCCAAAAAGGGCGTATGCGTTTTTTCCTGAATATATTCAGGAAAAAACGCATACGCCCTTTTTGGCCAACCAAGCAAGCCGGAAGGGCAAATCAGCGCTACAAAGAAGTCTCGCTTGCCATCGGTCCAAAGGGCCATGCTGAAAAAAGTGTAAAAACCAGAAAAGCAGGACAGGCCATGGAGACATGGGAGCCTTGCTACGCTGATGGGCGGGATGTAAATTGCCAACAGCCACTCTGGAGAAGTGTACGGTGTGTCCTGAAACATGTAATAAACACAGCTTAGAGAGCATAGGGCACTTCCACTCATGGGCGTATAAATTGGGAAAACTAAACATCAACAAGACACAGGCACCCCAAAGTTTAGGGCTGCTCTGTTTCCAAGAACCTCCACGTCGGTACACCTTAAATATCCCAGGAAAGAGAAAAATGGATAAAGAAGTTGTGGTACTTAGGCACAATGGAATATCACTCAGCCATGAAATCAATGTCATAAGGCTAGTTAGCAGCATGAGGAGTGGATTTAGGGACGATGATTCTAAGTGAAATAAGTCACACAGAAAAAGACACTTATCCTAAGATATCGCTTATAGAGGGAATGTCCAAATCGCTACACTTGAACTGAATTACAAAACAGAACAGAGTCACACCTTTAGAAGACACACTATGGCTGCTTAACGGGAAAGGTGAGGTGGGGTGATGCATAAAACAAGGGTTTGTAATTAGCTCAGAGACCGTTCCATACGCCAAATATGTAATAGACAAGACCTACTCCCTGCTCAGTGAACTGGACTCAACACCCCCTAGTCACCGCACAACAATATATCTGACTAGTAAGAATCTGAAAACCTATGTATTGATATCTCTCTGTAAGTGAATCAAGAGGGTGTAAAGCGGCATAAACACAGCAGGGAAAAGCAGCCAAGACCCATTCTAAACATAAATTACTTAAAAGAACCCACAAAACAAAGACAGTGAAAGAGAGAGAAATTCTTACAAAATCCGTTCAGGGGCTCTGATGCCACCTGGATTGACCATATCTAGACCCACAGCTGGATGAGACATAAGGCTGGACACTCTTGGGGCTGAGAGGATTGGTGAGGTTGGGTGAGCAAACACAGACCATTTACAGTAATACCGCGGGGTACCCACCCCATGGGTCCCAAATCTCCAGGTTCAAGGGCATCTTCCTACATCGAAAACATGCATGGGAAACCCAGATGATGGTACACCGTGTGATCGGGAAAGGTTTCTAAAACGCACCTCATTTCTCCTCTCCTTGTGCTCGGGTTCGCCATTCCAGCCGCTTGACTAAACATCTCCCTACTTGGAGAATCAGCACCTTCAACCTCCTGTTTCGTACAGGTTGCAATTTGTCCTGAGGATGAACGGGAAGAGGGGGAACCAACGAGAGACTAGCCTTAGGTGTTGGGACAGGCACAGGTCACTCCATTTTCCCATCAGGAAGAAGAATGAACCACAGGCTCAGCCTGCCCCCCGGAACCAGAATAGGGCCTGAAGCAATCCTGCGCTTTTGCGGCCGGCTCCCAAAAAAGCGAGTTGACAAATGGAGCTCAGGGGCACTGCAATTCACAAACCTGCAGAGTTATAAATGATAACTCCCGTCCACAAATATATTGACGGAAGGCAACGAAGAGGACTTGAAAGCAAGGCAGAATTGCAGGAAACAGATTTCAGGAGGTAGATTCGACTCGCCTGTAAAGCACGTGAAAAGCCGCAAAACGTTGACAATGATGCCCTTGGCCAAAAAGGGCGTATGCGTTTTTTCCTGAATATATTCAGGAAAAAACGCATACGCCCTTTTTGGCCAACCAAGCAAGCCGGAAGGGCAAATCAGCGCTACAAAGAAGTCTCGCTTGCCATCGGTCCAAAGGGCCATGCTGAAAAAAGTGTAAAAACCAGAAAAGCAGGACAGGCCATGGAGACATGGGAGCCTTGCTACGCTGATGGGCGGGATGTAAATTGCCAACAGCCACTCTGGAGAAGTGTACGGTGTGTCCTGAAACATGTAATAAACACAGCTTAGAGAGCATAGGGCACTTCCACTCATGGGCGTATAAATTGGGAAAACTAAACATCAACAAGACACAGGCACCCCAAAGTTTAGGGCTGCTCTGTTTCCAAGAACCTCCACGTCGGTACACCTTAAATATCCCAGGAAAGAGAAAAATGGATAAAGAAGTTGTGGTACTTAGGCACAATGGAATATCACTCAGCCATGAAATCAATGTCATAAGGCTAGTTAGCAGCATGAGGAGTGGATTTAGGGACGATGATTCTAAGTGAAATAAGTCACACAGAAAAAGACACTTATCCTAAGATATCGCTTATAGAGGGAATGTCCAAATCGCTACACTTGAACTGAATTACAAAACAGAACAGAGTCACACCTTTAGAAGACACACTATGGCTGCTTAACGGGAAAGGTGAGGTGGGGTGATGCATAAAACAAGGGTTTGTAATTAGCTCAGAGACCGTTCCATACGCCAAATATGTAATAGACAAGACCTACTCCCTGCTCAGTGAACTGGACTCAACACCCCCTAGTCACCGCACAACAATATATCTGACTAGTAAGAATCTGAAAACCTATGTATTGATATCTCTCTGTAAGTGAATCAAGAGGGTGTAAAGCGGCATAAACACAGCAGGGAAAAGCAGCCAAGACCCATTCTAAACATAAATTACTTAAAAGAACCCACAAAACAAAGACAGTGAAAGAGAGAGAAATTCTTACAAAATCCGTTCAGGGGCTCTGATGCCACCTGGATTGACCATATCTAGACCCACAGCTGGATGAGACATAAGGCTGGACACTCTTGGGGCTGAGAGGATTGGTGAGGTTGGGTGAGCAAACACAGACCCTTTACAGTAATACCGCGGGGTACCCACCCCATGGGTCCCAAATCTCCAGGTTCAAGGGCATCTTCCTACATCGAAAACATGCATGGGAAACCCAGATGATGGTACACCGTGTGATCGGGAAAGGTTTCTAAAACGCACCTCATTTCTCCTCTCCTTGTGCTCGGGTTCGCCATTCCAGCCGCTTGACTAAACATCTCCCTACTTGGAGAATCAGCACCTTCAACCTCCTTTTTCGTACAGGTTGCAATTTGTCCTGAGGATGAACGGGAAGAGGGGGAACCAACGAGAGACTAGCCTTAGGTGTTGGGACAGGCACAGGTCACTCCATTTTCCCATCAGGAAGAAGAATGAACCACAGGCTCAGCCTGCCCCCCGGAACCAGAATAGGGCCTGAAGCAATCCTGCGCTTTTGCGGCCGGCTCCCAAAAAAGCGAGTTGACAAATGGAGCTCAGGGGCACTGCAATTCACAAACCTGCAGAGTTATAAATGATAACTCCCGTCCACAAATATATTGACGGAAGGCAACGAAGAGGACTTGAAAGCAAGGCAGAATTGCAGGAAACAGATTTCAGGAGGTAGATTCGACTCGCCTGTAAAGCACGTGAAAAGCCGCAAAACGTTGACAATGATGCCCTTGGCCAAAAAGGGCGTATGCGTTTTTTCCTGAATATATTCAGGAAAAAACGCATACGCCCTTTTTGGCCAACCAAGCAAGCCGGAAGGGCAAATCAGCGCTACAAAGAAGTCTCGCTTGCCATCGGTCCAAAGGGCCATGCTGAAAAAAGTGTAAAAACCAGAAAAGCAGGACAGGCCATGGAGACATGGGAGCCTTGCTACGCTGATGGGCGGGATGTAAATTGCCAACAGCCACTCTGGAGAAGTGTACGGTGTGTCCTGAAACATGTAATAAACACAGCTTAGAGAGCATAGGGCACTTCCACTCATGGGCGTATAAATTGGGAAAACTAAACATCAACAAGACACAGGCACCCCAAAGTTTAGGGCTGCTCTGTTTCCAAGAACCTCCACGTCGGTACACCTTAAATATCCCAGGAAAGAGAAAAATGGATAAAGAAGTTGTGGTACTTAGGCACAATGGAATATCACTCAGCCATGAAATCAATGTCATAAGGCTAGTTAGCAGCATGAGGAGTGGATTTAGGGACGATGATTCTAAGTGAAATAAGTCACACAGAAAAAGACACTTATCCTAAGATATCGCTTATAGAGGGAATGTCCAAATCGCTACACTTGAACTGAATTACAAAACAGAACAGAGTCACACCTTTAGAAGACACACTATGGCGGCTTAACGGGAAAGGTGAGGTGGGGTGATGCATAAAACAAGGGTTTGTAATTAGCTCAGAGACCGTTCCATAAGCCAAATATGTAATAGACAAGACCTACTCCCTGCTCAGTGAACTGGACTCAACACCCCCTAGTCACCGCACAACAATATATCTGACTAGTAAGAATCTGAAAACCTATGTATTGATATCTCTCTGTAAGTGAATCAAGAGGGTGTAAAGCGGCATAAACACAGCAGGGAAAAGCAGCCAAGACCCATTCTAAACATAAATTACTTAAAAGAACCCACAAAACAAAGACAGTGAAAGAGAGAGAAATTCTTACAAAATCCGTTCAGGGGCTCTGATGCCACCTGGATTGACCATATCTAGACCCACAGCTGGATGAGACATAAGGCTGGACACTCTTGGGGCTGAGAGGATTGGTGAGGTTGGGTGAGCAAACACAGACCATTTACAGTAATACCGCGGGGTACCCACCCCATGGGTCCCAAATCTCCAGGTTCAAGGGCATCTTCCTACATCGAAAACATGCATGGGAAACCCAGATGATGGTACACCGTGTGATCGGGAAAGGTTTCTAAAACGCACCTCATTTCTCCTCTCCTTGTGCTCGGGTTCGCCATTCCAGCCGCTTGACTAAACATCTCCCTACTTGGAGAATCAGCACCTTCAACCTCCTGTTTCGTACAGGTTGCAATTTGTCCTGAGGATGAACGGGAAGAGGGGGAACCAACGAGAGACTAGCCTTAGGTGTTGGGACAGGCACAGGTCACTCCATTTTCCCATCAGGAAGAAGAATGAACCACAGGCTCAGCCTGCCCCCCGGAACCAGAATAGGGCCTGAAGCAATCCTGCGCTTTTGCGGCCGGCTCCCAAAAAAGCGAGTTGACAAATGGAGCTCAGGGGCACTGCAATTCACAAACCTGCAGAGTTATAAATGATAACTCCCGTCCACAAATATATTGACGGAAGGCAACGAAGAGGACTTGAAAGCAAGGCAGAATTGCAGGAAACAGATTTCAGGAGGTAGATTCGACTCGCCTGTAAAGCACGTGAAAAGCCGCAAAACGTTGACAATGATGCCCTTGGCCAAAAAGGGCGTATGCGTTTTTTCCTGAATATATTCAGGAAAAAACGCATACGCCCTTTTTGGCCAACCAAGCAAGCCGGAAGGGCAAATCAGCGCTACAAAGAAGTCTCGCTTGCCATCGGTCCAAAGGGCCATGCTGAAAAAAGTGTAAAAACCAGAAAAGCAGGACAGGCCATGGAGACATGGGAGCCTTGCTACGCTGATGGGCGGGATGTAAATTGCCAACAGCCACTCTGGAGAAGTGTACGGTGTGTCCTGAAACATGTAATAAACACAGCTTAGAGAGCATAGGGCACTTCCACTCATGGGCGTATAAATTGGGAAAACTAAACATCAACAAGACACAGGCACCCCAAAGTTTAGGGCTGCTCTGTTTCCAAGAACCTCCACGTCGGTACACCTTAAATATCCCAGGAAAGAGAAAAATGGATAAAGAAGTTGTGGTACTTAGGCACAATGGAATATCACTCAGCCATGAAATCAATGTCATAAGGCTAGTTAGCAGCATGAGGAGTGGATTTAGGGACGATGATTCTAAGTGAAATAAGTCACACAGAAAAAGACACTTATCCTAAGATATCGCTTATAGAGGGAATGTCCAAATCGCTACACTTGAACTGAATTACAAAACAGAACAGAGTCACACCTTTAGAAGACACACTATGGCTGCTTAACGGGAAAGGTGAGGTGGGGTGATGCATAAAACAAGGGTTTGTAATTAGCTCAGAGACCGTTCCATACGCCAAATATGTAATAGACAAGACCTACTCCCTGCTCAGTGAACTGGACTCAACACCCCCTAGTCACCGCACAACAATATATCTGACTAGTAAGAATCTGAAAACCTATGTATTGATATCTCTCTGTAAGTGAATCAAGAGGGTGTAAAGCGGCATAAACACAGCAGGGAAAAGCAGCCAAGACCCATTCTAAACATAAATTACTTAAAAGAACCCACAAAACAAAGACAGTGAAAGAGAGAGAAATTCTTACAAAATCCGTTCAGGGGCTCTGATGCCACCTGGATTGACCATATCTAGACCCACAGCTGGATGAGACATAAGGCTGGACACTCTTGGGGCTGAGAGGATTGGTGAGGTTGGGTGAGCAAACACAGACCCTTTACAGTAATACCGCGGGGTACCCACCCCATGGGTCCCAAATCTCCAGGTTCAAGGGCATCTTCCTACATCGAAAACATGCATGGGAAACCCAGATGATGGTACACCGTGTGATCGGGAAAGGTTTCTAAAACGCACCTCATTTCTCCTCTCCTTGTGCTCGGGTTCGCCATTCCAGCCGCTTGACTAAACATCTCCCTACTTGGAGAATCAGCACCTTCAACCTCCTTTTTCGTACAGGTTGCAATTTGTCCTGAGGATGAACGGGAAGAGGGGGAACCAACGAGAGACTAGCCTTAGGTGTTGGGACAGGCACAGGTCACTCCATTTTCCCATCAGGAAGAAGAATGAACCACAGGCTCAGCCTGCCCCCCGGAACCAGAATAGGGCCTGAAGCAATCCTGCGCTTTTGCGGCCGGCTCCCAAAAAAGCGAGTTGACAAATGGAGCTCAGGGGCACTGCAATTCACAAACCTGCAGAGTTATAAATGATAACTCCCGTCCACAAATATATTGACAGAAGGCAACGAAGAGGACTTGAAAGCAAGGCAGAATTGCAGGAAACAGATTTCAGGAGGTAGATTCGACTCGCCTGTAAAGCACGTGAAAAGCCGCAAAACGTTGACAATGATGCCCTTGGCCAAAAAGGGCGTATGCGTTTTTTCCTGAATATATTCAGGAAAAAACGCATACGCCCTTTTTGGCCAACCAAGCAAGCCGGAAGGGCAAATCAGCGCTACAAAGAAGTCTCGCTTGCCATCGGTCCAAAGGGCCATGCTGAAAAAAGTGTAAAAACCAGAAAAGCAGGACAGGCCATGGAGACATGGGAGCCTTGCTACGCTGATGGGCGGGATGTAAATTGCCAACAGCCACTCTGGAGAAGTGTACGGTGTGTCCTGAAACATGTAATAAACACAACTTAGAGAGCATAGGGCACTTCCACTCATGGGCGTATAAATTGGGAAAACTAAACATCAACAAGACACAGGCACCCCAAAGTTTAGGGCTGCTCTGTTTCCAAGAACCTCCACGTCGGTACACCTTAAATATCCCAGGAAAGAGAAAAATGGATAAAGAAGTTGTGGTACTTAGGCACAATGGAATATCACTCAGCCATGAAATCAATGTCATAAGGCTAGTTAGCAGCATGAGGAGTGGATTTAGGGACGATGATTCTAAGTGAAATAAGTCACACAGAAAAAGACACTTATCCTAAGATATCGCTTATAGAGGGAATGTCAAAATCGCTACACTTGAACTGAATTACAAAACAGAACAGAGTCACACCTTTAGAAGACACACTATGGCTGCTTAACGGGAAAGGTGAGGTGGGGTGATGCATAAAACAAGGGTTTGTAATTAGCTCAGAGACCGTTCCATACGCCAAATATGTAATAGACAAGACCTACTCCCTGCTCAGTGAACTGGACTCAACACCCCCTAGTCACCGCACAACAATATATCTGACTAGTAAGAATCTGAAAACCTATGTATTGATATCTCTCTGTAAGTGAATCAAGAGGGTGTAAAGCGGCATAAACACAGCAGGGAAAAGCAGCCAAGACCCATTCTAAACATAAATTACTTAAAAGAACCCACAAAACAAAGACAGTGAAAGAGAGAGAAATTCTTACAAAATCCGTTCAGGGGCTCTGATGCCACCTGGATTGACCATATCTAGACCCACAGCTGGATGAGACATAAGGCTGGACACTCTTGGGGCTGAGAGGATTGGTGAGGTTGGGTGAGCAAACACAGACCCTTTACAGTAATACCGCGGGGTACCCACCCCATGGGTCCCAAATCTCCAGGTTCAAGGGCATCTTCCTACATCGAAAACATGCATGGGAAACCCAGATGATGGTACACCGTGTGATCGGGAAAGGTTTCTAAAACGCACCTCATTTCTCCTCTCCTTGTGCTCGGGTTCGCCATTCCAGCCGCTTGACTAAACATCTCCCTACTTGGAGAATCAGCACCTTCAACCTCCTGTTTCGTACAGGTTGCAATTTGACCTGAGCATGAACGGGAAGAGGGGGAACCAACGAGAGACTAGCCTTAGGTGTTGGGACAGGCACAGGTCACTCCATTTTCCCATCAGGAAGAAGAATGAACCACAGGCTCAGCCTGCCCCCCGGAACCAGAATAGGGCCTGAAGCAATCCTGCGCTTTTGCGGCCGGCTCCCAAAAAAGCGAGTTGACAAATGGAGCTCAGGGGCACTGCAATTCACAAACCTGCAGAGTTATAAATGATAACTCCCGTCCACAAATATATTGACAGAAGGCAACGAAGAGGACTTGAAAGCAAGGCAGAATTGCAGGAAACAGATTTCAGGAGGTAGATTCGACTCGCCTGTAAAGCACGTGAAAAGCCGCAAAACGTTGACAATGATGCCCTTGGCCAAAAAGGGCGTATGCGTTTTTTCCTGAATATATTCAGGAAAAAACGCATACGCCCTTTTTGGCCAACCAAGCAAGCCGGAAGGGCAAATCAGCGCTACAAAGAAGTCTCGCTTGCCATCGGTCCAAAGGGCCATGCTGAAAAAAGTGTAAAAACCAGAAAAGCAGGACAGGCCATGGAGACATGGGAGCCTTGCTACGCTGGTGGGCGGGATGTAAATTGCCAACAGCCACTCTGGAGAAGTGTACGGTGTGTCCTGAAACATGTAATAAACACAACTTAGAGAGCATAGGGCACTTCCACTCATGGGCGTATAAATTGGGAAAACTAAACATCAACAAGACACAGGCACCCCAAAGTTTAGGGCTGCTCTGTTTCCAAGAACCTCCACGTCGGTACACCTTAAATATCCCAGGAAAGAGAAAAATGGATAAAGAAGTTGTGGTACTTAGGCACAATGGAATATCACTCAGCCATGAAATCAATGTCATAAGGCTAGTTAGCAGCATGAGGAGTGGATTTAGGGACGATGATTCTAAGTGAAATAAGTCACACAGAAAAAGACACTTATCCTAAGATATCGCTTATAGAAGGAATGTCAAAATCGCTACACTTGAACTGAATTACAAAACAGAACAGAGTCACACCTTTAGAAGACACACTATGGCTGCTTAACGGGAAAGGTGAGGTGGGGTGATGCATAAAACAAGGGTTTGTAATTAGCTCAGAGACCGTTCCATACGCCAAATATGTAATAGACAAGACCTACTCCCTGCTCAGTGAACTGGACTCAACACCCCCTAGTCACCGCACAACAATATATCTGACTAGTAAGAATCTGAAAACCTATGTATTGATATCTCTCTGTAAGTGAATCAAGAGGGTGTAAAGCGGCATAAACACAGCAGGGAAAAGCAGCCAAGACCCATTCTAAACATAAATTACTTAAAAGAACCCACAAAACAAAGACAGTGAAAGAGAGAGAAATTCTTACAAAATCCGTTCAGGGGCTCTGATGCCACCTGGATTGACCATATCTAGACCCACAGCTGGATGAGACATAAGGCTGGACACTCTTGGGGCTGAGAGGATTGGTGAGGTTGGGTGAGCAAACACAGACCCTTTACAGTAATACCGCGGGGTACCCACCCCATGGGTCCCAAATCTCCAGGTTCAAGGGCATCTTCCTACATCGAAAACATGCATGGGAAACCCAGATGATGGTACACCGTGTGATCGGGAAAGGTTTCTAAAACGCACCTCATTTCTCCTCTCCTTGTGCTCGGGTTCGCCATTCCAGCCGCTTGACTAAACATCTCCCTACTTGGAGAATCAGCACCTTCAACCTCCTGTTTCGTACAGGTTGCAATTTGACCTGAGCATGAACGGGAAGAGGGGGAACCAACGAGAGACTAGCCTTAGGTGTTGGGACAGGCACAGGTCACTCCATTTTCCCATCAGGAAGAAGAATGAACCACAGGCTCAGCCTGCCCCCCGGAACCAGAATAGGGCCTGAAGCAATCCTGCGCTTTTGCGGCCGGCTCCCAAAAAAGCGAGTTGACAAATGGAGCTCAGGGGCACTGCAATTCACAAACCTGCAGAGTTATAAATGATAACTCCCGTCCACAAATATATTGACGGAAGGCAACGAAGAGGACTTGAAAGCAAGGCAGAATTGCAGGAAACAGATTTCAGGAGGTAGATTCGACTCGCCTGTAAAGCACGTGAAAAGCCGCAAAACGTTGACAATGATGCCCTTGGCCAAAAAGGGCGTATGCGTTTTTTCCTGAATATATTCAGGAAAAAACGCATACGCCCATTTTGGCCAACCAAGCAAGCCGGAAGGGCAAATCAGCGCTACAAAGAAGTCTCGCTTGCCATCGTTCCAAAGGGCCATGCTGAAAAAAGTGTAAAAACCAGAAAAGCAGGACAGGCCATGGAGACATGGGAGCCTTGCTACGCTGATGGGCGGGATGTAAATTGCCAACAGCCACTCTGGAGAAGTGTACGGTGTGTCCAGAAACATGTAATAAACACAACTTAGAGAGCATAGGGCACTTCCACTCATGGGCGTATAAATTGGGAAAACTAAACATCAACAAGACACAGGCACCCCAAAGTTTAGGGCTGCTCTGTTTCCAAGAACCTCCACGTCGGTACACCTTAAATATCCCAGGAAAGAGAAAAATGGATAAAGAAGTTGTGGTACTTAGGCACAATGGAATATCACTCAGCCATGAAATCAATGTCATAAGGCTAGTTAGCAGCATGAGGAGTGGATTTAGGGATGATGATTCTAAGTGAAATAAGTCACACAGAAAAAGACACTTATCCTAAGATATCGCTTATAGAAGGAATGTCAAAATCGCTACACTTGAACTGAATTACAAAACAGAACAGAGTCACACCTTTAGAAGACACACTATGGCTGCTTAACGGGAAAGGTGAGGTGGGGTGATGCATAAAACAAGGGTTTGTAATTAGCTCAGAGACCGTTCCATACGCCAAATATGTAATAGACAAGACCTACTCCCTGCTCAGTGAACTGGACTCAACACCCCCTAGTCACCGCACAACAATATATCTGACTAGTAAGAATCTGAAAACCTATGTATTGATATCTCTCTGTAAGTGAATCAAGAGGGTGTAAAGCGGCATAAACACAGCAGGGAAAAGCAGCCAAGACCCATTCTAAACATAAATTACTTAAAAGAACCCACAAAACAAAGACAGTGAAAGAGAGAGAAATTCTTACAAAATCCGTTCAGGGGCTCTGATGCCACCTGGATTGACCATATCTAGACCCACAGCTGGATGAGACATAAGGCTGGACACTCTTGGGGCTGAGAGGATTGGTGAGGTTGGGTGAGCAAACACAGACCCTTTACAGTAATACCGCGGGGTACCCACCCCATGGGTCCCAAATCTCCAGGTTCAAGGGCATCTTCCTACATCGAAAACATGCATGGGAAACCCAGATGATGGTACACCGTGTGATCGGGAAAGGTTTCTAAAACGCACCTCATTTCTCCTCTCCTTGTGCTCGGGTTCGCCATTCCAGCCGCTTGACTAAACATCTCCCTACTTGGAGAATCAGCACCTTCAACCTCCTGTTTCGTACAGGTTGAAATTTGTCCTGAGCATGAACGGGAAGAGGGGGAACCAACGAGAGATTAGCCTTAGGTGTTGGGACAGGCACAGGTCACTCCATTTTCCCATCAGGAAGAAGAATGAACCACAGGCTCAGCCTGCCCCCCGGAACCAGAATAGGGCCTGAAGCAATCCTGCGCTTTTGCGGCCGGCTCCCAAAAAAGCGAGTTGACAAATGGAGCTCAGGGGCACTGCAATTCACAAACCTGCAGAGTTATAAATGATAACTCCCGTCCACAAATATATTGACAGAAGGCAACGAAGAGGACTTGAAAGCAAGGCAGAATTGCAGGAAACAGATTTCAGGAGGTAGATTCGACTCGCCTGTAAAGCACGTGAAAAGCCGCAAAACGTTGACAATGATGCCCTTGGCCAAAAAGGGCGTATGCGTTTTTTCCTGAATATATTCAGGAAAAAACGCATACGCCCTTTTTGGCCAACCAAGCAAGCCGGAAGGGCAAATCAGCGCTACAAAGAAGTCTCGCTTGCCATCGGTCCAAAGGGCCATGCTGAAAAAAGTGTAAAAACCAGAAAAGCAGGACAGGCCATGGAGACATGGGAGCCTTGCTACGCTGATGGGCGGGATGTAAATTGCCAACAGCCACTCTGGAGAAGTGTACGGTGTGTCCTGAAACATGTAATAAACACAACTTAGAGAGCATAGGGCACTTCCACTCATGGGCGTATAAATTGGGAAAACTAAACATCAACAAGACACAGGCACCCCAAAGTTTAGGGCTGCTCTGTTTCCAAGAACCTCCACGTCGGTACACCTTAAATATCCCAGGAAAGAGAAAAATGGATAAAGAAGTTGTGGTACTTAGGCACAATGGAATATCACTCAGCCATGAAATCAATGTCATAAGGCTAGTTAGCAGCATGAGGAGTGGATTTAGGGACGATGATTCTAAGTGAAATAAGTCACACAGAAAAAGACACTTATCCTAAGATATCGCTTATAGAGGGAATGTCAAAATCGCTACACTTGAACTGAATTACAAAACAGAACAGAGCCACACCTTTAGAAGACACACTATGGCTGCTTAACGGGAAAGGTGAGGTGGGGTGATGCATAAAACAAGGGTTTGTAATTAGCTCAGAGACCGTTCCATACGCCAAATATGTAATAGACAAGACCTACTCCCTGCTCAGTGAACTGGACTCAACACCCCCTAGTCACCGCACAACAATATATCTGACTAGTAAGAATCTGAAAACCTATGTATTGATATCTCTCTGTAAGTGAATCAAGAGGGTGTAAAGCGGCATAAACACAGCAGGGAAAAGCAGCCAAGACCCATTCTAAACATAAATTACTTAAAAGAACCCACAAAACAAAGACAGTGAAAGAGAGAGAAATTCTTACAAAATCCGTTCAGGGGCTCTCATGCCACCTGGATTGACCATATCTAGACCCACAGCTGGATGAGACATAAGGCTGGACACTCTTGGGGCTGAGAGGATTGGTGAGGTTGGGTGAGCAAACACAGACCCTTTACAGTAATACCGCGGGGTACCCACCCCATGGGTCCCAAATCTCCAGGTTCAAGGGCATCTTCCTACATCGAAAACATGCATGGGAAACCCAGATGATGGTACACCGTGTGATCGGGAAAGGTTTCTAAAACGCACCTCATTTCTCCTCTCCTTGTGCTCGGGTTCGCCATTCCAGCCGCTTGACTAAACATCTCCCTACTTGGAGAATCAGCACCTTCAACCTCCTGTTTCGTACAGGTTGCAATTTGACCTGAGCATGAACGGGAAGAGGGGGAACCAACGAGAGACTAGCCTTAGGTGTTGGGACAGGCACAGGTCACTCCATTTTCCCATCAGGAAGAAGAATGAACCACAGGCTCAGCCTGCCCCCCGGAACCAGAATAGGGCCTGAAGCAATCCTGCGCTTTTGCGGCCGGCTCCCAAAAAAGCGAGTTGACAAATGGAGCTCAGGGGCACTGCAATTCACAAACCTGCAGAGTTATAAATGATAACTCCCGTCCACAAATATGTTGACGGAAGGCAACGAAGAGGACTTGAAAGCACGGCAGAATTGCAGGAAACAGATTTCAGGAGGTAGATTCGACTCGCCTGTAAAGCACGTGAAAAGCCGCAAAACGTTGACAATGATGCCCTTGGCCAAAAAGGGCGTATGCGTTTTTTCCTGAATATATTCAGGAAAAAACGCATACGCCCTTTTTGGCCAACCAAGCAAGCCGGAAGGGCAAATCAGCGCTACAAAGAAGTCTCGCTTGCCATCGGTCCAAAGGGCCATGCTGAAAAAAGTGTAAAAACCAGAAAAGCAGGACAGGCCATGGAGACATGGGAGCCTTGCTACGCTGATGGGCGGGATGTAAATTGCCAACAGCCACTCTGGAGAAGTGTACGGTGTGTCCAGAAACATGTAATAAACACAACTTAGAGAGCATAGGGCACTTCCACTCATGGGCGTATAAATTGGGAAAACTAAACATCAACAAGACACAGGCACCCCAAAGTTTAGGGCTGCTATGTTTCCAAGAACCTCCACGTCGGTACACCTTAAATATCCCAGGAAAGAGAAAAATGGATAAAGAAGTTGTGGTACTTAGGCACAATGGAATATCACTCAGCCATGAAATCAATGTCATAAGGCTAGTTAGCAGCATGAGGAGTGGATTTAGGGATGATGATTCTAAGTGAAATAAGTCACACAGAAAAAGACACTTATCCTAAGATATCGCTTATAGAGGGAATGTCAAAATCGCTACACTTGAACTGAATTACAAAACAGAACAGAGTCACACCTTTAGAAGACACACTATGGCTGCTTAACGGGAAAGGTGAGGTGGGGTGATGCATAAAACAAGGGTTTGTAATTAGCTCAGAGACCGTTCCATAAGCCAAATATGTAATAGACCAGACCTACTCCCTGCTCAGTGAACTGGACTCAACACCCCCTAGTCACCGCACAACAATATATCTGACTAGTAAGAATCTGAAAACCTATGTATTGATATCTCTCTGTAAGTGAATCAAGAGGGTGTAAAGCGGCATAAACACAGCAGGGAAAAGCAGCCAAGGCCCATTCTAAACATAAATTACTTAAAAGAACCCACAAAACAAAGACAGTGAAAGAGAGAGAAATTCTTACAAAATCCGTTCAGGGGCTCTGATGCCACCTGGATTGACCATATCTAGACCCACAGCTGGATGAGACATAAGGCTGGACACTCTTGGGGCTGAGAGGATTGGTGAGGTTGGGTGAGCAAACACAGACCCTTTACAGTAATACCGCAGGGTACCCACCCCATGGGTCCCAAATCTCCAGGTTCAAGGGCATCTTCCTACATCGAAAACATGCATGGGAAACCCAGATGATGGTACACCGTGTGATCGGGAAAGGTTTCTAAAACGCACCTCATTTCTCCTCTCCTTGTGCTCGGGTTCGCCATTCCAGCCGCTTGACTAAACATCTCCCTACTTGGAGAATCAGCACCTTCAACCTCCTGTTTCGTACAGGTTGCAATTTGTCCTGAGCATGAACGGGAAGAGGGGGAACCAACGAGAGACTAGCCTTAGGTGTTGGGACAGGCACAGGTCACTCCATTTTCCCATAAGGAAGAAGAATGAACCACAGGCTCAGCCTGCCCCCCGGAACCAGAATAGGGCCTGAAGCAATCCTGCGCTTTTGCGGCCGGCTCCCAAAAAAGCGAGTTGACAAATGGAGCTCAGGGGCACTGCAATTCACAAACCTGCAGAGTTATAAATGATAACTCCCGTCCACAAATGTATTGACGGAAGGCAACGAAGAGGACTTGAAAGCAAGGCAGAATTGCAGGAAACAGATTTCAGGAGGTAGATTCGACTCACCTGTAAAGCACGTGAAAAGCCACAAAACGTTGACAATGATGCCCTTGGCCAAAAAGGGCGTATGCGTTTTTTCCTGAATATATTCAGGAAAAAACGCATACGCCCTTTTTGGCCAACCAAGCAAGCCGGAAGGGCAAATCAACGCTACAAAGAAGTCTCGCTTGCCATCGGTCCAAAGGGCCATGCTGAAAAAAGTGTAAAAACCAGAAAAGCAGGACAGGCCATGGAGACATGAGAGCCTTGCTACGCTGATGGGCGGGATGTAAATTGCCAACAGCCACTCTGGAGAAGTGTACGGTGTGTCCTGAAACATGTAATAAACACAGCTTAGAGAGCATAGGGCACTTCCACTCATGGGCGTATAAATTGGGAAAACTAAACATCAACAAGACACAGGCACCCCAAAGTTTAGGGCTGCTATGTTTCCAAGAACCTCCACGTTGGTACACCTTAAATATCCCAGGAAAGAGAAAAATGGATAAAGAAGTTGTGGTACTTAGGCACAATGGAATATCACTCAGCCATGAAATCAATGTCATAAGGCTAGTTAGCAGCATGAGGAGTGGATTTAGGGACGATGATTCTAAGTGAAATAAGTCACACAGAAAAAGACACTTATCCTAAGATATCGCTTATAGAGGGAATGTCCAAATCGCTACACTTGAACTGAATTACAAAACAGAACAGAGCCACACCTTTAGAAGACACACTATGGCTGCTTAACGGGAAAGGTGAGGTGGGGTGATGCATAAAACAAGGGTTTGTAATTAGCTCAGAGACCGTTCCATAAGCCAAATATGTAATAGACAAGACCTACTCCCTGCTCAGTGAACTGGACTCAACACCCCCTAGTCACCGCACAACAATATATCTGACTAGTAAGAATCTGAAAACCTATGTATTGATATCTCTCTGTAAGTGAATCAAGAGGGTGTAAAGCGGCATAAACACAGCAGGGAAAAGCAGCCAAGACCCATTCTAAATATAAATTACTTAAAAGAACCCACAAAACAAAGACAGTGAAAGAGAGAGAAATTCTTACAAAATCCGTTCAGGGGCTCTGATGCAACCTGGATTGACCATATCTAGACCCACAGCTGGACGAGACATAAGGCTGGACACTCTTGGGGCTGAGAGGATTGGTGAGGTTGGGTGAGCAAACGCAGACCCTTTAAAGTAATACCGCGGGGTACCCACCCCATGGCTCCCAAATCTCCAGGTTCAAGGGCATCTTCCTACATCGAAAACATGCATGGGAAACCCAGATGATGGTACACCGTGTGATCGGGAAAGGTTTCTAAAACGCACCTCATTTCTCCTCTCCTTGTGCTCGGGTTCGCCATTCCCGCCGCTTGACTAAACATCTCCCTACTTGGAGAATCAGCACCTTCAACCTCCTGTTTCGTACAGGTTGCAATTTGTCCTGAGCATGAACGGGAAGAGGGGGAACCAACGAGAGACTAGCCTTAGGTGTTGGGACAGGCACAGGTCACTCCATTTTCCCATCAGGAAGAAGAATGAACCACAGGCTCAGCCTGCCCCCCGGAACCAGAATAGGGCCTGAAGCAATCCTGCGCTTTTGCGGCCGGCTCCCAAAAAAGCGAGTTGACAAATGGAGCTCAGGGGCACTGCAATTCACAAACCTGCAGAGTTATAAATGATAACTCCCGTCCACAAATGTATTGACGGAAGGCAACGAAGAGGACTTGAAAGCAAGGCAGAATTGCAGGAAACAGATTTCAGGAGGTAGATTCGACTCACCTGTAAAGCACGTGAAAAGCCACAAAACGTTGACAATGATGCCCTTGGCCAAAAAGGGCGTATGCGTTTTTTCCTGAATATATTCAGGAAAAAACGCATACGCCCTTTTTGGCCAACCAAGCAAGCCGGAAGGGCAAATCAACGCTACAAAGAAGTCTCGCTTGCCATCGGTCCAAAGGGCCATGCTGAAAAAAGTGTAAAAACCAGAAAAGCAGGACAGGCCATGGAGACATGAGAGCCTTGCTACGCTGATGGGCGGGATGTAAATTGCCAACAGCCACTCTGGAGAAGTGTACGGTGTGTCCTGAAACATGTAATAAACACAGCTTAGAGAGCATAGGGCACTTCCACTCATGGGCGTATAAATTGGGAAAACTAAACATCAACAAGACACAGGCACCCCAAAGTTTAGGGCTGCTATGTTTCCAAGAACCTCCACGTTGGTACACCTTAAATATCCCAGGAAAGAGAAAAATGGATAAAGAAGTTGTGGTACTTAGGCACAATGGAATATCACTCAGCCATGAAATCAATGTCATAAGGCTAGTTAGCAGCATGAGGAGTGGATTTAGGGACGATGATTCTAAGTGAAATAAGTCACACAGAAAAAGACACTTATCCTAAGATATCGCTTATAGAGGGAATGTCCAAATCGCTACACTTGAACTGAATTACAAAACAGAACAGAGCCACACCTTTAGAAGACACACTATGGCTGCTTAACGGGAAAGGTGAGGTGGGGTGATGCATAAAACAAGGGTTTGTAATTAGCTCAGAGACCGTTCCATAAGCCAAATATGTAATAGACAAGACCTACTCCCTGCTCAGTGAACTGGACTCAACACCCCCTAGTCACCGCACAACAATATATCTGACTAGTAAGAATCTGAAAACCTATGTATTGATATCTCTCTGTAAGTGAATCAAGAGGGTGTAAAGCGG
The DNA here is from genome assembly GCF_028564815.1 of Eubalaena glacialis. Lineage (NCBI taxonomy): Eukaryota > Metazoa > Chordata > Mammalia > Artiodactyla > Balaenidae > Eubalaena > Eubalaena glacialis. The sequence goes on from NW_026871258.1 coordinate 504,437, forward strand.
CATAAACACAGCAGGGAAAAGCAGCCAAGACCCATTCTAAATATAAATTACTTAAAAGAACCCACAAAACAAAGACAGTGAAAGAGAGAGAAATTCTTACAAAATCCGTTCAGGGGCTCTGATGCAACCTGGATTGACCATATCTAGACCCACAGCTGGACGAGACATAAGGCTGGACACTCTTGGGGCTGAGAGGATTGGTGAGGTTGGGTGAGCAAACGCAGACCCTTTAAAGTAATACCGCGGGGTACCCACCCCATGGGTCCCAAATCTCCAGGTTCAAGGGCATCTTCCTACATCGAAAACATGCATGGGAAACCCAGATGATGGTACACCGTGTGATCGGGAAAGGTTTCTAAAACGCACCTCATTTCTCCTCTCCTTGTGCTCGGGTTCGCCATTCCCGCCGCTTGACTAAACATCTCCCTACTTGGAGAATCAGCACCTTCAACCTCCTGTTTCGTACAGGTTGCAATTTGTCCTGAGCATGAACGGGAAGAGGGGGAACCAACGAGAGACTAGCCTTAGGTGTTGGGACAGGCACAGGTCACTCCATTTTCCCATCAGGAAGAAGAATGAACCACAGGCTCAGCCTGCCCCCCGGAACCAGAATAGGGCCTGAAGCAATCCTGCGCTTTTGCGGCCGGCTCCCAAAAAAGCGAGTTGACAAATGGAGCTCAGGGGCACTGCAATTCACAAACCTGCAGAGTTATAAATGATAACTCCCGTCCACAAATGTATTGACGGAAGGCAACGAAGAGGACTTGAAAGCAAGGCAGAATTGCAGGAAACAGATTTCAGGAGGTAGATTCGACTCGCCTGTAAAGCACGTGAAAAGCCGCAAAACGTTGACAATGATGCCCTTGGCCAAAAAGGGCGTATGCGTTTTTTCCTGAATATATTCAGGAAAAAACGCATACGCCCTTTTTGGCCAACCAAGCAAGCAGGAAGGGCAAATCAACGCTACAAAGAAGTCTCGCTTGCCATCGGTCCAAAGGGCCATGCTGAAAAAAGTGTAAAAACCAGAAAAGCAGGACAGGCCATGGAGACATGGGAGCCTTGCTACGCTGATGGGCGGGATGTAAATTGCCAACAGCCACTCTGGAGAAGTGTACGGTGTGTCCTGAAACATGTAATAAACACAGCTTAGACAGCATAGGGCACTTCCACTCATGGGCGTATAAATTGGGAAAACTAAACATCAACAAGGCACAGGCACCCCAAAGTTTAGGGCTGCTCTCTTTCCAAGAACCTCCACGTTGGTACACCTTAAATATCCCAGGAAAGAGAAAAATGGATAAAGAAGTTGTGGTACTTAGGCACAATGGAATATCACTCAGCCATGAAATCAATGTCATAAGGCTAGTTAGCAGCATGAGGAGTGGATTTAGGGACGATGATTCTAAGTGAAATAAGTCACACAGAAAAAGACACTTATCCTAAGATATCGCTTATAGAGGGAATGTCCAAATCGCTACACTTGAACTGAATTACAAAACAGAACAGAGCCACACCTTTAGAAGACACACTATGGCTGCTTAACGGGAAAGGTGAGGTGGGGTGATGCATAAAACAAGGGTTTGTAATTAGCTCAGAGACCGTTCCATAAGCCAAATATGTAATAGACAAGACCTACTCCCTGCTCAGTGAACTGGACTCAACACCCCCTAGTCACCGCACAACAATATATCTGACTAGTAAGAATCTGAAAACCTATGTATTGATATCTCTCTGTAAGTGAATCAAGAGGGTGTAAAGCGGCATAAACACAGCAGGGAAAAGCAGCCAAGACCCATTCTAAACATAAATTACTTAAAAGAACCCACAAAACAAAGACAGTGAAAGAGAGAGAAATTCTTACAAAATCCGTTCAGGGGCTCTGATGCAACCTGGATTGACCATATCTAGACCCACAGCTGGACGAGACATAAGGCTGGACACTCTTGGGGCTGAGAGGATTGGTGAGGTTGGGTGAGCAAATGCAGACCCTTTAAAGTAATACCGCGGGGTACCCACCCCATGGGTCCCAAATCTCCAGGTTCAAGGGCATCTTCCTACATCGAAAACATGCATGGGAAACCCAGATGATGGTACACCCTGTGATCGGGAAAGGTTTCTAAAACGCACCTCATTTCTCCTCTCCTTGTGCTCGGGTTCGCCATTCCAGCCGCTTGACTAAACATCTCCCTACTTGGAGAATCAGCACCTTCAACCTCCTGTTTCGTACAGGTTGCAATTCGTCCTGAGGATGAACGGGAAGAGGGGGAACCAATGAGAGACTAGCCTTAGGTGTTGGGACAGGCACAGGTCACTCCATTTTCCCATCAGGAAGAAGAATGAACCACAGGCTCAGCCTGCCCCCCGGAACCAGAATAGGGCCTGAAGCAATCCTGCGCTTTTGCGGCCGGCTCCCAAAAAAGCGAGTTGACAAATGGAGCTCAGGGGCACTGCAATTCACAAACCTGCAGAGTTATAAATGATAACTCCCGTCCACAAATGTATTGACGGAAGGCAACGAAGAGGACTTGAAAGCAAGGCAGAATTGCAGGAAACAGATTTCAGGAGGTAGATTCGACTCGCCTGTAAAGCACGTGAAAAGCCGCAAAACGTTGACAATGATGCCCTTGGCCAAAAAGGGCGTATGCGTTTTTTCCTGAATATATTCAGGAAAAAACGCATACGCCCTTTTTGGCCAACCAAGCAAGCAGGAAGGGCAAATCAACGCTACAAAGAAGTCTCGCTTGCCATCGGTCCAAAGGGCCATGCTGAAAAAAGTGTAAAAACCAGAAAAGCAGGACAGGCCATGGAGACATGGGAGCCTTGCTACGCTGATGGGCGGGACGTAAATTGCCAACAGCCACTCTGGAGAAGTGTACGGTGTGTCCTGAAACATGTAATAAACACAGCTTAGACAGCATAGGGCACTTCCACTCATGGGCGTATAAATTGGGAAAACTAAACATCAACAAGGCACAGGCACCCCAAAGTTTAGGGCTGCTCTCTTTCCAAGAACCTCCACGTTGGTACACCTTAAATATCCCAGGAAAGAGAAAAATGGATAAAGAAGTTGTGGTACTTAGGCACAATGGAATATCACTCAGCCATGAAATCAATGTCATAAGGCTAGTTAGCAGCATGAGGAGTGGATTTAGGGACGATGATTCTAAGTGAAATAAGTCACACAGAAAAAGACACTTATCCTAAGATATCGCTTATAGAGGGAATGTCCAAATCGCTACACTTGAACTGAATTACAAAACAGAACAGAGCCACACCTTTAGAAGACACACTATGGCTGCTTAACGGGAAAGGTGAGGTGGGGTGATGCATAAAACAAGGGTTTGTAATTAGCTCAGAGACCGTTCCATAAGCCAAATATGTAATAGACAAGACCTACTCCCTGCTCAGTGAACTGGACTCAACACCCCCTAGTCACCGCACAACAATATATCTGACTAGTAAGAATCTGAAAACCTATGTATTGATATCTCTCTGTAAGTGAATCAAGAGGGTGTAAAGCGGCATAAACACAGCAGGGAAAAGCAGCCAAGACCCATTCTAAACATAAATTACTTAAAAGAACCCACAAAACAAAGACAGTGAAAGAGAGAGAAATTCTTACAAAATCCGTTCAGGGGCTCTGATGCAACCTGGATTGACCATATCTAGACCCACAGCTGGACGAGACATAAGGCTGGACACTCTTGGGGCTGAGAGGATTGGTGAGGTTGGGTGAGCAAATGCAGACCCTTTAAAGTAATACCGCGGGGTACCCACCCCATGGGTCCCAAATCTCCAGGTTCAAGGGCATCTTCCTACATCGAAAACATGCATGGGAAACCCAGATGATGGTACACCCTGTGATCGGGAAAGGTTTCTAAAACGCACCTCATTTCTCCTCTCCTTGTGCTCGGGTTCGCCATTCCAGCCGCTTGACTAAACATCTCCCTACTTGGAGAATCAGCACCTTCAACCTCCTGTTTCGTACAGGTTGCAATTCGTCCTGAGGATGAACGGGAAGAGGGGGAACCAATGAGAGACTAGCCTTAGGTGTTGGGACAGGCACAGGTCACTCCATTTTCCCATCAGGAAGAAGAATGAACCACAGGCTCAGCCTGCCCCCCGGAACCAGAATAGGGCCTGAAGCAATCCTGCGCTTTTGCGGCCGGCTCCCAAAAAAGCGAGTTGACAAATGGAGCTCAGGGGCACTGCAATTCACAAACCTGCAGAGTTATAAATGATAACTCCCGTCCACAAATATATTGACGGAAGGCAACGAAGAGGACTTGAAAGCAAGGCAGAATTGCAGGAAACAGATTTCAGGAGGTAGATTCGACTCGCCTTTAAAGCACATGAAAAGCCGCAAAACGTTGACAATGATGCCCTTGGCCAAAAAGGGCGTATGCGTTATTTCCTGAATATATTCAGGAAAAAACGCATACGCCCTTTTTGGCCAACCAAGCAAGCCGGAAGGGCAAATCAGCGCTACAAAGAAGTCTCGCTTGCCATCGGTCAAAACGGCCGTGCTGCAAAAAGTGTAAAAACCAGAAAAGCAGGACAGGCCATGGAGACATGGGAGCCTTGCTACGCTGAAGGGCAGGACGTAAATTGCCAACAGCCACTCTGGAGAAGTGTACGGTGTGTCCTGAAACATGTAATAAACACAACTTAGAGAGCATAGGGCACTTCCACTCATGGGCGTATAAATTGGGAAAACTAAACATCAACAAGACACAGGCACCCCAAAGTTTAGGGCTGCTCTGTTTCCAAGAACCTCCACGTCGGTACACCTTAAATATCCCAGGAAATAGAAAAATGGATAAAGAAGTTGTGGTACTTAGGCACAATGGAATATCACTCAGCCATGAAATCAATGTCATAAGGCTAGTTAGCAGCATGAGGAGTGGATTTAGGGACGATGATTCTAAGTGAAATAAGTCACACAGAAAAAGACACTTATCCTAAGATATCGCTTATAGAGGGAATGTCAAAATCGCTACACTTGAACTGAATTACAAAACAGAACAGAGTCACACCTTTAGAAGACACACTATGGCGGCTTAACGGGAAAGGTGAGGTGGGGTGATGCATAAAACAAGGGTTTCTAATTAGCTCAGAGACAGTTCAATAAGCCAAATATGTAATAGACAAGACCTACTCCCTGCTCAGTGAACTGGACTCAACACCCCCTAGTCACCGCACAACAATATATCTGACTAGTAAGAATCTGAAAACCTATGTATTGATATCTCTCTGTAAGTGAATCAAGAGGGTGTAAAGCGGCATAAACACAGCAGGGAAAAGCAGCCAAGACCCATTCTAAACATAAATTACTTAAAACAACCCACAAAACAAAGACAGTGAAAGAGAGAGAAATTCTTACAAAATCCTTTCAGGGGCTCTGATGCAACCTGGATTGACCATATCTAGACCCACAGCTGGATGAGACATAAGGCTGGACACTCTTGGGGCTGAGAGGATTGGTGAGGTTGGGTGAGCAAACGCAGACCCTTTAAAGTAATACCACGGGGTACCCACCCCATGGGTCCCAAATCTCCAGGTTCAAGGGCATTTTCCTACATCGAAAACATGCATGGGAATCCCAGATGATGGTACACCGTGTGATCGGGAAAGGTTTCTAAAACGCACCTCATTTCTCCTCTCCTTGTGCTCGGGTTCGCCATTCCAGCCACTTGACTAAACATCTCCCTACTTGGAGAATCAGCACCTTCAACCTCCTGTTTCGTACAGGTTGCAATTTGTCCTGAGGATGAACGGGAAGAGGGGGAACCAACGAGAGACTAGCCTTAGGTGTTGGGACAGGCACAGGTCACTCCATTTTCCCATCAGGAAGAAGAATGAACCACAGGCTGAGCCTGCCCCCCGGAACCAGAATAGGGCCTGAAGCAATCCTGCGCTTTTGCGGCCGGCTCCCAAAAAAGCGAGTTGACAAATGGAGCTCAGGGGCACTGCAATTCACAAACCTGCAGAGTTATAAATGATAACTCCCGTCCACAAATATATTGACGGAAGGCAACGAAGAGGACTTGAAAGCAAGGCAGAATTGCAGGAAACAGATTTCAGGAGGTAGATTCGACTCGCCTGTAAAGCACGTGAAAAGCCGCAAAACGTTGACAATGATGCCCTTGGCCAAAAAGGGCGTATGCGTTTTTTCCTGAATATATTCAGGAAAAAACGCATACGCCCTTTTTGGCCAACCAAGCAAGCTGGAAGTGCAAATCAGCGCTACACAGAAGTTTCGCTTGCCATCGGTCCAAACGGCCATGCTGCAAAAAGTGTAAAAACCAGAAAAGCAGGACAGGCCATGGAGACATGGGAGCCTTGCTACGCTGATGGGCGGGATGTAAATTGCCAACAGCCACTCTGGAGAAGTGTACGGTGTGTCCTGAAACATGTAATAAACACAACTTAGAGAGCATAGGGCACTTCCACTCATGGGTGTATAAATTGGGAAAACTAAACATCAACAAGACACAGGCACCCCAAAGTTTAGGGCTGCTCTGTTTCCAAGAACCTCCACGTCGGTACACCTTAAATATCCCAGGAAAGAGAAAAATGGATAAAGAAGTTGTGGTACTTAGGCACAATGGAATATCACTCAGCCATGAAATCAATGTCATAAGGCTAGTTAGCAGCATGAGGAGTGGATTTAGGGACGATGATTCTAAGTGAAATATGTCACACAGAAAAAGACACTTATCCTAGGATATCGCTTATAGAGGGAATGTCAAAATCGCTACACTTGAACTGAATTACAAAACAGAACAGAGTCACACCTTTAGAAGACACACTATGGCGGCTTAACGGGAAAGGTGAGGTGGGGTCATGCATAAAACAAGGGTTTGTAATTAGCTCAGAGACCGTTCCATAAGCCAAATATGTAATAGACAAGACCTACTCCCTGCTCAGTGAACTGGACTCAACACCCCCTAGTCACCGCACAACAATATATCTGACTAGTAAGAATCTGAAAACCTATGTATTGATATCTCTCTGTAAGTGAATCAAGAGGGTGTAAAGCGGCATAAACACAGCAGGGAAAAGCAGCCAAGACCCATTCTAAACATAAATTACTTAAAAAAACCCACAAAACAAAGACAGTGAAAGAGAGAGAAATTCTTACAAAATCCGTTCAGGGGCTCTGATGCAACCTGGATTGACCATATCTAGACCCACAGCTGGACGAGACATAAGGCTGGACACTCTTGGGGCTGAGAGGATTGGTGAGGTTGGGTGAGCAAATGCAGACCCTTTAAAGTAATACCGCGGGGTACCCACCCCATGGGTCCCAAATCTCCAGGTTCAAGGGCATCTTCCTACATCGAAAACATGCATGGGAAACCCAGGTGATGGTACACCCTGTGATCGGGAAAGGTTTCTAAAACGCACCTCATTTCTCCTCTCCTTGTGCTCGGGTTCGCCATTCCAGCCACTTGACTAAACATCTCCCTACTTGGAGAATCAGCACCTTCAACCTCCTGTTTCGTACAGGTTGCAATTTGCCCTGAGGATGAACGGGAAGAGGGGGAACCAACGAGAGACTAGCCTTAGGTGTTGGGACAGGCACAGGTCACTCCATTTTCCCATCAGGAAGAAGAATGAACCACAGGCTCAGCCTGCCCCCCGGAACCAGAATAGGGCCTGAAGCAATCCTGCGCTTTTGCGGCCGGCTCCCAAAAAAGCGAGTTGACAAATGGAGCTCAGGGGCACTGCAATTCACAAACCTGCAGAGTTATAAATGATAACTCCCGTCCACAAATATATTGACGGAAGGCAACGAAGAGGACTTGAAAGCAAGGCAGAATTGCAGGAAACAGATTTCAGGAGGTAGATTCGACTCGCCTGTAAAGCACGTGAAAAGCCGCAAAACGTTGACAATGATGCCCTTGGCCAAAAAGGGCGTATGCGTTTTTTCCTGAATATATTCAGGAAAAAACGCATACGCCCTTTTTGGCCAACCAAGCAAGCTGGAAGTGCAAATCAGCGCTACAAAGAAGTTTCGCTTGCCATCGGTCCAAACGGCCATGCTGAAAAAAGTGTAAAAACCAGAAAAGCAGGACAGGCCATGGAGACATGGGAGCCTTGCTACGCTGATGGGCGGGATGTAAATTGCCAACAGCCACTCTGGAGAAGTGTACGGTGTGTCCTGAAACATGTAATAAACACAACTTAGAGAGCATAGGGCACTTCCACTCATGGGCGTATAAATTGGGAAAACTAAACATCAACAAGACACAGGCACCCCAAAGTTTAGGGCTGCTCTGTTTCCAAGAACCTCCACGTCGGTACACCTTAAATATCCCAGGAAAGAGAAAAATGGATAAAGAAGGTGTGGTACTTAGGCACAATGGAATATCACTCAGCCATGAAATCAATGTCATAAGGCTAGTTAGCAGCATGAGGAGTGGATTTAGGGACGATGATTCTAAGTGAAATAAGTCACACAGAAAAAGACACTTATCCTAAGATATCGCTTATAGAGGGAATGTCAAAATCGCTACACTTGAACTGAATTACAAAACAGAACAGAGTCACACCTTTAGAAGACACACTATGGCGGCTTAACGGGAAAGGTGAGGTGGGGTGATGCATAAAACAAGGGTTTGTAATTAGCTCAGAGACCGTTCCATAAGCCAAATATGTAATAGACAAGACCTACTCCCTGCTCAGTGAACTGGACTCAACACCCCCTAGTCACCGCACAACAATATATCTGACTAGTAAGAATCTGAAAACCTATGTATTGATATCTCTCTGTAAGTGAATCAAGAGGGTGTAAAGCGGCATAAACACAGCAGGGAAAAGCAGCCAAGACCCATTCTAAACATAAATTACTTAAAACAACCCACAAAACAAAGACAGTGAAAGAGAGAGAAATTCTTACAAAATCCGTTCAGGGGCTCTGATGCAACCTGGATTGACCATATCTAGACCCACAGCTGGAAGAGACATAAGGCTGGACACTCTTGGGGCTGAGAGGATTGGTGAGGTTGGGTGAGCAAACGCAGACCCTTTAAAGTAATACGGCGGGGTACCCACCCCATGGGTCCCAAATCTCCAGGTTCAAGGGCATCTTCCTACATCGAAAACATGCATGGGAAACCCAGATGATGGTACACCGTGTGATCGGGAAAGGTTTCTAAAACGCACCTCATTTCTCCTCTCCTTGTGCTCGGGTTCGCCATTCCAGCCGCTTGACTAAACATCTCCCTACTTGGAGAATCAGCACCTTCAACCTCCTGTTTCGTACAGGTTGCAATTCGTCCTGAGGATGAACGGGACGAGGGGGAACCAACGAGAGACTAGCCTTAGGTGTTGGGACAGGCACAGGTCACTCCATTTTCCCATCAGGAAGAAGAATGAACCACAGGCTCAGCCTGCCCCCCGGAACCAGAATAGGGCCTGAAGCAATCCTGCGCTTTTGCGGCCGGCTCCCAAAAAAGCGAGTTGACAAATGGAGCTCAGGGGCACTGCAATTCACAAACCTGCAGAGTTATAAATGATAACTCCCGTCCACAAATATATTGACGGAAGGCAACGAAGAGGACTTGAAAGCAAGGCAGAATTGCAGGAAACAGATTTCAGGAGGTAGATTCGACTCGCCTGTAAAGCACGTGAAAAGCCGCAAAACGTTGACAATGATGCCTTTGGCCAAAAAGGGCGTATGCGTTTTTTCCTGAATATATTCAGGAAAAAACGTATACGCCCTTTTTGGTAAACGAAGCAAGCCGGAAGGGCAAATCAGCGCTACAAAGAAGTCTCGCTTGCCATCGGTCCAAAGGGCCATGCTGCAAAAAGTGTAAAAACCAGAAAAGCAGGACAGGCCATGGAGACATGGGAGCCTTGCTACGCTGATGGGCGGGATGTAAATTGCCAACAGCCACTCTGGAGAAGTGTACGGTGTGTCCTGAAACATGTAATAAACACAGCTTAGAGAGCATAGGGCACTTCCACTCATGGGCGTATAAATTGGGAAAACTAAACATCAACAAGACACAGGCACCCCAAAGTTTAGGGCTGCTCTGTTTCCAAGAACCTCCACGTCGGTACACCTTAAATATCCCAAGAAAGAGAAAAATGGATAAAGAAGTTGTGGTACTTAGGCACAATGGAATATCACTCAGCCATGAAATCAATGTCATAAGGCTAGTTAGCAGCATGAGGAGTGGATTTAGGGACGATGATTCTAAGTGAAATAAGTCACACAGAAAAAGACACTTATCCTAAGATATCGCTTATAGAGGGAATGTCCAAATCGCTACACTTGAACTGAATTACAAAACAGAACAGAGTCACACCTTAAAAAGCACACCATGGCTGCTTAACGGGAAAGGTGAGGTGCGGTGATGCATAAAACAAGGGTTTGTAATTAGCTCAGAGACCGTTCCATAAGCCAAATATGTAATAGACAAGACCTACTCCCTGCTCAGTGAACTGGACTCCACACCCCCTAGTCACCGCACAACAATATATCTGACTAGTAAGAATCTGAAAACCTATGTATTGATATCTCTCTGTAAGTGAATCAAGAGGGTGTAAAGCGGCATAAACACAGCAGGGAAAAGCAGCCAAGACCCATTCTAAACATAAATTACTTAAAAGAACCCACAAAACAAAGACAGTGAAAGAGAGAGAAATTCTTACAAAATCCGTTCAGGGGCTCTGATGCAACCTGGATTGACCATATCTAGACCCACAGCTGGACGAGACATAAGGCTGGACACTCTTGGGGCTGAGAGGATTGGTGAGGTTGGGTGAGCAAATGCAGACCCTTTAAAGTAATACCGCGGGGTACCCACCCCATGGGTCCCAAATCTCCAGGTTCAAGGGCATCTTCCTACATCGAAAACATGCATGGGAAACCCAGGTGATGGTACACCCTGTGATCGGGAAAGGTTTCTAAAACGCACCTCATTTCTCCTCTCCTTGTGCTCGGGTTCGCCATTCCAGCCGCTTGACTAAACATCTCCCTACTTGGAGAATCAGCACCTTCAACCTCCTGTTTCGTACAGGTTGCAATTCGTCCTGAGGATGAACGGGAAGAGGGGGAACCAATGAGAGACTAGCCTTAGGTGTTGGGACAGGCACAGGTCACTCCATTTTCCCATCAGGAAGAAGAATGAACCACAGGCTCAGCCTGCCCCCCGGAACCAGAATAGGGCCTGAAGCAATCCTGCGCTTTTGCGGCCGGCTCCCAAAAAAGCGAGTTGACAAATGGAGCTCAGGGGCACTGCAATTCACAAACCTGCAGAGTTATAAATGATAACTCCCGTCCACAAATATATTGACGGAAGGCAATGAAGAGGACTTGAAAGCAAGGCAGAATTGCAGGAAACAGATTTCAGGAGGTAGATTCGACTCGCCTTTAAAGCTCATGAAAAGCCGCAAAACGTTGACAATGATGCCCTTGGCCAAAAAGGGCGTATGCGTTATTTCCTGAATATATTCAGGAAAAAACGCATACGCCCTTTTTGGCCAACCAAGCAAGCCGGAAGGGCAAATCAGCGCTACAAAGAAGTCTCGCTTGCCATCGGTCAAAACGGCCGTGCTGCAAAAAGTGTAAAAACCAGAAAAGCAGGACAGGCCATGGAGACATGGGAGCCTTGCTACGCTGAAGGGCGGGACGTAAATTGCCAACAGCCACTCTGGAGAAGTGTACGGTGTGTCCTGAAACATGTAATAAACACAACTTAGAGAGCATAGGGCACTTCCACTCATGGGCGTATAAATTGGGAAAACTAAACATCAACAAGACACAGGCACCCCAAAGTTTAGGGCTGCTCTGTTTCCAAGAACCTCCACGTCGGTACACCTTAAATATCCCAGGAAAGAGAAAAATGGATAAAGAAGTTGTGGTACTTAGGCACAATGGAATATCACTCAGCCATGAAATCAATGTCATAATGCTAGTTAGCAGCATGAGGAGTGGATTTAGGGACGATGATTCTAAGTGAAATAAGTCACACAGAAAAAGACACTTATCCTAAGATATCGCTTATAGAGGGAATGTCAAAATCGCTACACTTGAACTGAATTACAAAACAGAACAGAGTCACACCTTTAGAAGACACACTATGGCGGCTTAACGGGAAAGGTGAGGTGGGGTGATGCATAAAACAAGGGTGTGTAATTAGCTCAGAGACCGTTCCATAAGCCAAATATGTAATAGACAAGACCTACTCCCTGCTCAGTGAACTGGACTCAACACCCCCTAGTCACCGCACAACAATATATCTGACTAGTAAGAATCTGAAAACCTATGTATTGATATCTCTCTGTAAGTGAATCAAGAGGGTGTAAAGCGGCATAAACACAGCAGGGAAAAGCAGCCAAGACCCATTCTAAACATAAATTACTTAAAACAACCCACAAAACAAAGACAGTGAAAGAGAGAGAAATTCTTACAAAATCCTTTCAGGGGCTCTGATGCAACCTGGATTGACCATATCTAGACCCACAGCTGGATGAGACATAAGGCTGGACACTCTTGGGGCTGAGAGGATTGGTGAGGTTGGGTGAGCAAACGCAGACCCTTTAAAGTAATACCACGGGGTACCCACCCCATGGGTCCCAAATCTCCAGGTTCAAGGGCATTTTCCTACATCGAAAACATGCATGGGAATCCCAGATGATGGTACACCGTGTGATCGGGAAAGGTTTCTAAAACGCACCTCATTTCTCCTCTCCTTGTGCTCGGGTTCGCCATTCCAGCCACTTGACTAAACATCTCCCTACTTGGAGAATCAGCACCTTCAACCTCCTGTTTCGTACAGGTTGCAATTTGCCCTGAGGATGAACGGGAAGAGGGGGAACCAACGAGAGACTAGCCTTAGGTGTTGGGACAGGCACAGGTCACTCCATTTTCCCATCAGGAAGAAGAATGAACCACAGGCTCAGCCTGCCCCCCGGAACCAGAATAGGGCCTGAAGCAATCCTGCGCTTTTGCGGCCGGCTCCCAAAAAAGCGAGTTGACAAATGGAGCTCAGGGGCACTGCAATTCACAAACCTGCAGAGTTATAAATGATAACTCCCGTCCACAAATATATTGACGGAAGGCAACGAAGAGGACTTGAAAGCAAGGCAGAATTGCAGGAAACAGATTTCAGGAGGTAGATTCGACTCGCCTGTAAAGCACGTGAAAAGCCGCAAAACGTTGACAATGATGCCCTTGGCCAAAAAGGGCGTATGCGTTTTTTCCTGAATATATTCAGGAAAAAACGCATACGCCCTTTTTGGCCAACCAAGCAAGCTGGAAGTGCAAATCAGCGCTACAAAGAAGTTTCGCTTGCCATCGGTCCAAACGGCCATGCTGAAAAAAGTGTAAAAACCAGAAAAGCAGGACAGGCCATGGAGACATGGGAGCCTTGCTACGCTGATGGGCGGGATGTAAATTGCCAACAGCCACTCTGGAGAAGTGTACGGTGTGTCCTGAAACATGTAATAAACACAACTTAGAGAGCATAGGGCACTTCCACTCATGGGCGTATAAATTGGGAAAACTAAACATCAACAAGACACAGGCACCCCAAAGTTTAGGGCTGCTCTGTTTCCAAGAACCTCCACGTCGGTACACCTTAAATATCCCAGGAAAGAGAAAAATGGATAAAGAAGTTGTGGTACTTAGGCACAATGGAATATCACTCAGCCATGAAATCAATGTCATAAGGCTAGTTAGCAGCATGAGGAGTGGATTTAGGGACGATGATTCTAAGTGAAATAAGTCACACAGAAAAAGACACTTATCCTAAGATATCGCTTATAGAGGGAATGTCAAAATCGCTACACTTGAACTGAATTACAAAACAGAACAGAGTCACACCTTTAGAAGACACACTATGGCGGCTTAACGGGAAAGGTGAGGTGGGGTGATGCATAAAACAAGGGTTTGTAATTAGCTCAGAGACCGTTCCATAAGCCAAATATGTAATAGACAAGACCTACTCCCTGCTCAGTGAACTGGACTCAACACCCCCTAGTCACCGCACAACAATATATCTGACTAGTAAGAATCTGAAAACCTATGTATTGATATCTCTCTGTAAGTGAATCAAGAGGGTGTAAAGCGGCATAAACACAGCAGGGAAAAGCAGCCAAGACCCATTCTAAACATAAATTACTTAAAACAACCCACAAAACAAAGACAGTGAAAGAGAGAGAAATTCTTACAAAATCCTTTCAGGGGCTCTGATGCAACCTGGATTGACCATATCTAGACCCACAGCTGGATGAGACATAAGGCTGGACACTCTTGGGGCTGAGAGGATTGGTGAGGTTGGGTGAGCAAACGCAGACCCTTTAAAGTAATACCACGGGGTACCCACCCCATGGGTCCCAAATCTCCAGGTTCAAGGGCATTTTCCTACATCGAAAACATGCATGGGAATCCCAGATGATGGTACACCGTGTGATCGGGAAAGGTTTCTAAAACGCACCTCATTTCTCCTCTCCTTGTGCTCGGGTTCGCCATTCCAGCCACTTGACTAAACATCTCCCTACTTGGAGAATCAGCACCTTCAACCTCCTGTTTCGTACAGGTTGCAATTTGCCCTGAGGATGAACGGGAAGAGGGGGAACCAACGAGAGACTAGCCTTAGGTGTTGGGACAGGCACAGGTCACTCCATTTTCCCATCAGGAAGAAGAATGAACCACAGGCTCAGCCTGCCCCCCGGAACCAGAATAGGGCCTGAAGCAATCCTGCGCTTTTGCGGCCGGCTCCCAAAAAAGCGAGTTGACAAATGGAGCTCAGGGGCACTGCAATTCACAAACCTGCAGAGTTATAAATGATAACTCCCGTCCACAAATATATTGACGGAAGGCAACGAAGAGGACTTGAAAGCAAGGCAGAATTGCAGGAAACAGATTTCAGGAGGTAGATTCGACTCGCCTGTAAAGCACGTGAAAAGCCGCAAAACGTTGACAATGATGCCCTTGGCCAAAAAGGGCGTATGCGTTTTTTCCTGAATATATTCAGGAAAAAACGCATACGCCCTTTTTGGCCAACCAAGCAAGCTGGAAGTGCAAATCAGCGCTACAAAGAAGTTTCGCTTGCCATCGGTCCAAACGGCCATGCTGAAAAAAGTGTAAAAACCAGAAAAGCAGGACAGGCCATGGAGACATGGGAGCCTTGCTACGCTGATGGGCGGGATGTAAATTGCCAACAGCCACTCTGGAGAAGTGTACGGTGTGTCCTGAAACATGTAATAAACACAACTTAGAGAGCATAGGGCACTTCCACTCATGGGCGTATAAATTGGGAAAACTAAACATCAACAAGACACAGGCACCCCAAAGTTTAGGGCTGCTCTGTTTCCAAGAACCTCCACGTCGGTACACCTTAAATATCCCAGGAAAGAGAAAAATGGATAAAGAAGTTGTGGTACTTAGGCACAATGGAATATCACTCAGCCATGAAATCAATGTCATAAGGCTAGTTAGCAGCATGAGGAGTGGATTTAGGGACGATGATTCTAAGTGAAATAAGTCACACAGAAAAAGACACTTATCCTAAGATATCGCTTATAGAGGGAATGTCAAAATCGCTACACTTGAACTGAATTACAAAACAGAACAGAGTCACACCTTTAGAAGACACACTATGGCGGCTTAACGGGAAAGGTGAGGTGGGGTGATGCATAAAACAAGGGTTTGTAATTAGCTCAGAGACCGTTCCATAAGCCAAATATGTAATAGACAAGACCTACTCCCTGCTCAGTGAACTGGACTCAACACCCCCTAGTCACCGCACAACAATATATCTGACTAGTAAGAATCTGAAAACCTATGTATTGATATCTCTCTGTAAGTGAATCAAGAGGGTGTAAAGCGGCATAAACACAGCAGGGAAAAGCAGCCAAGACCCATTCTAAACATAAATTACTTAAAAGAACCCACAAAACAAAGACAGTGAAAGAGAGAGAAATTCTTACAAAATCCGTTCAGGGGCTCTGATGCAACCTGGATTGACCATATCTAGACCCACAGCTGGAAGAGACATAAGGCTGGACACTCTTGGGGCTGAGAGGATTGGTGAGGTTGGGTGAGCAAACGCAGACCCTTTAAAGTAATACCGCGGGGTACCCACCCCATGGGTCCCAAATCTCCAGGTTCAAGGGCATCTTCCTACATCGAAAACATGCATGGGAAACCCAGATGATGGTACACCGTGTGATCGGGAAAGGTTTCTAAAACGCACCTCATTTCTCCTCTCCTTGTGCTCGGGTTCGCCATTCCAGCCGCTTGACTAAACATCTCCCTACTTGGAGAATCAGCACCTTCAACCTCCTGTTTCGTACAGGTTACAATTTGTCCTGAGCATGAACGGGAAGAGGGGGAACCAACGAGAGACTAGCCTTAGGTGTTGGGACAGGCACAGGTCACTCCATTTTCCCATCAGGAAGAAGAATGAACCACAGGCTCAGCCTGCCCCCCGGAACCAGAATAGGGCCTGAAGCAATCCTGCGCTTTTGCGGCCGGCTCCCAAAAAAGCGAGTTGACAAATGGAGCTCAGGGGCACTGCAATTCACAAACCTGCAGAGTTATAAATGATAACTCCCGTCCACAAATATATTGACGGAAGGCAACGAAGAGGACTTGAAAGCAAGGCAGAATTGCAGGAAACAGATTTCAGGAGGTAGATTCGACTCGCCTGTAAAGCACGTGAAAAGCCGCAAAACGTTGACAATGATGCCCTTGGCCAAAAAGGGCGTATGCGTTTTTTCCTGAATATATTCAGGAAAAAACGCATACGCCCTTTTTGGCCAACCAAGCAAGCCGGAAGGGCAAATCAGCGCTACAAAGAAGTTTCGCTTGCCATCGGTCCAAACGGCCATGCTGAAAAAAGTGTAAAAACCAGAAAAGCAGGACAGGCCATGGAGACATGGGAGCCTTGCTACGCTGATGGGCGGGATGTAAATTGCCAACAGCCACTCTGGAGAAGTGTCCGGTGTGTCCTGAAACATGTAATAAACACAACTTAGAGAGCATAGGGCACTTCCACTCATGGGCGTATAAATTGGGAAAACTAAACATCAACAAGACACAGGCACCCCAAAGTTTAGGGCTGCTCTGTTTCCAAGAACCTCCACGTCGGTACACCTTAAATATCCCAGGAAAGAGAAAAATGGATAAAGAAGTTGTGGTACTTAGGCACAATGGAAAATCACTCAGCCGTGAAATCAATGTCATAAGGCTAGTTAGCAGCATGAGGAGTGGATTTAGGGACGATGATTCTAAGTGAAATAAGTCACACAGAAAAAGACACTTATCCTAAGATATCGCTTATAGAGGGAATGTCAAAATCGCTACACTTGAACTGAATTACAAAACAGAACAGAGTCACACCTTTAGAAGACACACTATGGCGGCTTAACGGGAAAGGTGAGGTGGGGTGATGCATAAAACAAGGGTTTGTAATTAGCTCAGAGACCGTTCCATAAGCCAAATATGTAATAGACAAGACCTACTCCCTGCTCAGTGAACTGGACTCAACACCCCCTAGTCACCGCACAACAATATATCTGACTAGTAAGAATCTGAAAACCTATGTATTGATATCTCTCTGTAAGTGAATCAAGAGGGTGTAAAGCGGCATAAACACAGCAGGGAAAAGCAGCCAAGACCCATTCTAAACATAAATTACTTAAAAGAACCCACAAAACAAAGACAGTGAAAGAGAGAGAAATCCTTACAAAATCCGTTCAGGGGCTCTGATGCAACCTGGATTGACCATATCTAGACCCACAGCTGGATGAGACATAAGGCTGGACACTCTTGGGGCTGAGAGGATTGGTGAGGTTGGGTGAGCAAACGCAGACCCTTTAAAGTAATACCGCGGGGTACCCACCCCATGGGTCCCAAATCTCCAGGTTCAAGGGCATCTTCCTACATCGAAAACATGCATGGGAAACCCAGATGATGGTACACCGTGTGATCGGGAAAGGTTTCTAAAACGCACCTCATTTCTCCTCTCCTTGTGCTCGGGTTCGCCATTCCAGCCGCTTGACTAAACATCTCCCTACTTGGAGAATCAGCACCTTCAACCTCCTGTTTCGTACAGGTTGCAATTCGTCCTGAGGATGAACGGGACGAGGGGGAACCAACGAGAGACTAGCCTTAGGTGTTGGGACAGGCACAGGTCACTCCATTTTCCCATCAGGAAGAAGAATGAACCACAGGCTCAGCCTGCCCCCCGGAACCAGAATAGGGCCTGAAGCAATCCTGCGCTTTTGCGGCCGGCTCCCAAAAAAGCGAGTTGACAAATGGAGCTCAGGGGCACTGCAATTCACAAACCTGCAGAGTTATAAATGATAACTCCCGTCCACAAATATATTGACGGAAGGCAACGAAGAGGACTTGAAAGCAAGGCAGAATTGCAGGAAACAGATTTCAGGAGGTAGATTCGACTCGCCTTTAAAGCACATGAAAAGCCGCAAAACTTTGACAATGATGCCCTTGGCCAAAAAGGGCGTATGCGTTATTTCCTGAATATATTCAGGAAAAAACGCATACGCCCTTTTTGGCCAACCAAGCAAGCCGGAAGGGCAAATCAGCGCTACAAACAAGTTTCGCTTGCCATCGGTCCAAAGGGCCATGCTGAAAAAAGTGTAAAAACCAGAAAAGCAGGACAGGCCATGGAGACATGGGAGCCTTGCTACGCTGATGGGCAGGACGTAAATTGCCAACAGCCACTCTGGAGAAGTGTACGGTGTGTCCTGAAACATGTAATAAACACAACTTAGAGAGCATAGGGCACTTCCACTCATGGGCGTATAAATTGGGAAAACTAAACATCAACAAGACACAGGCACCCCAAAGTTTAGGGCTGTTCTGTTTCCAAGAACCTCCACGTCGGTACACCTTAAATATCCCAGGAAAGAGAAAAATGGATAAAGAAGTTGTGGTACTTAGGCACAATGGAATATCACTCAGCCATGAAATCAATGTCATAAGGCTAGTTAGCAGCATGAGGAGTGGATTTAGGGACGATGATTCTAAGTGAAATAAGTCACACAGAAAAAGACACTTATCCTAAGATATCGCTTATAGAGGGAATGTCAAAATCGCTACACTTGAACTGAATTACAAAACAGAACAGAGTCACACCTTTAGAAGACACACTATGGCGGCTTAACGGGAAAGGTGAGGTGGGGTCATGCATAAAACAAGGGTTTGTAATTAGCTCAGAGACCGTTCCATAAGCCAAATATGTAATAGACAAGACCTACTCCCTGCTCAGTGAACTGGACTCAACACCCCCTAGTCACCGCACAACAATATATCTGACTAGTAAGAATCTGAAAACCTATGTATTGATATCTCTCTGTAAGTGAATCAAGAGGGTGTAAAGCGGCATAAACACAGCAGGGAAAAGCAGCCAAGACCCATTCTAAACATAAATTACTTAAAAGAACCCACAAAACAAAGACAGTGAAAGAGAGAGAAATTCTTACAAAATCCGTTCAGGGGCTCTGATGCAACCTGGATTGACCATATCTAGACCCACAGCTGGAAGAGACATAAGGCTGGACACTCTTGGGGCTGAGAGGATTGGTGAGGTTGGGTGAGCAAACGCAGACCCTTTAAAGTAATACCGCGGGGTACCCACCCCATGGGTCCCAAATCTCCAGGTTCAAGGGCATCTTCCTACATCGAAAACATGCATGGGAAACCCAGATGATGGTACACCGTGTGATCGGGAAAGGTTTCTAAAACGCACCTCATTTCTCCTCTCCTTGTGCTCGGGTTCGCCATTCCAGCCGCTTGACTAAACATCTCCCTACTTGGAGAATCAGCACCTTCAACCTCCTGTTTCGTACAGGTTGCAATTCGTCCTGAGGATGAACGGGACGAGGGGGAACCAACGAGAGACTAGCCTTAGGTGTTGGGACAGGCACAGGTCACTCCATTTTCCCATCAGGAAGAAGAATGAACCACAGGCTCAGCCTGCCCCCCGGAACCAGAATAGGGCCTGAAGCAATCCTGCGCTTTTGCGGCCGGCTCCCAAAAAAGCGAGTTGACAAATGGAGCTCAGGGGCACTGCAATTCACAAACCTGCAGAGTTATAAATGATAACTCCCGTCCACAAATATATTGACGGAAGGCAACGAAGAGGACTTGAAAGCAAGGCAGAATTGCAGGAAACAGATTTCAGGAGGTAGATTCGACTCGCCTTTAAAGCACATGAAAAGCCGCAAAACGTTGACAATGATGCCCTTGGCCAAAAAGGGCGTATGCGTTATTTCCTGAATATATTCAGGAAAAAACGCATACGCCCTTTTTGGCCAACCAAGCAAGCCGGAAGGGCAAATCAGTGCTACAAAGAAGTCTCGCTTGCCATCGGTCAAAACGGCCGTGCTGCAAAAAGTGTAAAAACCAGAAAAGCAGGACAGGCCATGGAGACATGGGAGCCTTGCTACGCTGAAGGGCGGGACGTAAATTGCCAACAGCCACTCTGGAGAAGTGTACGGTGTGTCCTGAAACATGTAATAAACACAACTTAGAGAGCATAGGGCACTTCCACTCATGGGCGTATAAATTGGGAAAACTAAACATCAACAAGACACAGGCACCCCAAAGTTTAGGGCTGCTCTGTTTCCAAGAACCTCCACGTCGGTACACCTTAAATATCCCAGGAAAGAGAAAAATGGATAAAGAATTTGTGGTACTTAGGCACAATGGAATATCACTCAGCCATGAAATCAATGTCATAAGGCTAGTTAGCAGCATGAGGAGTGGATTTAGGGACGATGATTCTAAGTGAAATAAGTCACACAGAAAAAGACACTTATCCTAAGATATCGCTTATAGAGGGAATGTCAAAATCGCTACACTTGAACTGAATTACAAAACAGAACAGAGTCACACCTTTAGAAGACACACTATGGCGGCTTAACGGGAAAGGTGAGGTGGGGTGATGCATAAAACAAGGGTTTGTAATTAGCTCAGAGACCGTTCCATAAGCCAAATATGTAATAGACAAGACCTACTCCCTGCTCAGTGAACTGGACTCAACACCCCCTAGTCACCGCACAACAATATATCTGACTAGTAAGAATCTGAAAACCTATGTATTGATATCTCTCTGTAAGTGAATCAAGAGGGTGTAAAGCGGCATAAACACAGCAGGGAAAAGCAGCCAAGACCCATTCTAAACATAAATTACTTAAAACAACCCACAAAACAAAGACAGTGAAAGAGAGAGAAATTCTTACAAAATCCTTTCAGGGGCTCTGATGCAACCTGGATTGACCATATCTAGACCCACAGCTGGATGAGACATAAGGCTGGACACTCTTGGGGCTGAGAGGATTGGTGAGGTTGGGTGAGCAAACGCAGACCCTTTAAAGTAATACCACGGGGTACCCACCCCATGGGTCCCAAATCTCCAGGTTCAAGGGCATTTTCCTACATCGAAAACATGCATGGGAATCCCAGATGATGGTACACCGTGTGATCGGGAAAGGTTTCTAAAACGCACCTCATTTCTCCTCTCCTTGTGCTCGGGTTCGCCATTCCAGCCACTTGACTAAACATCTCCCTACTTGGAGAATCAGCACCTTCAACCTCCTGTTTCGTACAGGTTGCAATTTGCCCTGAGGATGAACGGGAAGAGGGGGAACCAACGAGAGACTAGCCTTAGGTGTTGGGACAGGCACAGGTCACTCCATTTTCCCATCAGGAAGAAGAATGAACCACAGGCTCAGCCTGCCCCCCGGAACCAGAATAGGGCCTGAAGCAATCCTGCGCTTTTGCGGCCGGCTCCCAAAAAAGCGAGTTGACAAATGGAGCTCAGGGGCACTGCAATTCACAAACCTGCAGAGTTATAAATGATAACTCCCGTCCACAAATATATTGACGGAAGGCAACGAAGAGGACTTGAAAGCAAGGCAGAATTGCAGGAAACAGATTTCAGGAGGTAGATTCGACTCGCCTGTAAAGCACGTGAAAAGCCGCAAAACGTTGACAATGATGCCCTTGGCCAAAAAGGGCGTATGCGTTTTTTCCTGAATATATTCAGGAAAAAACGCATACGCCCTTTTTGGCCAACCAAGCAAGCTGGAAGTGCAAATCAGCGCTACAAAGAAGTTTCGCTTGCCATCGGTCCAAACGGCCATGCTGAAAAAAGTGTAAAAACCAGAAAAGCAGGACAGGCCATGGAGACATGGGAGCCTTGCTACGCTGATGGGCGGGATGTAAATTGCCAACAGCCACTCTGGAGAAGTGTACGGTGTGTCCTGAAACATGTAATAAACACAACTTAGAGAGCATAGGGCACTTCCACTCATGGGCGTATAAATTGGGAAAACTAAACATCAACAAGACACAGGCACCCCAAAGTTTAGGGCTGCTCTGTTTCCAAGAACCTCCACGTCGGTACACCTTAAATATCCCAGGAAAGAGAAAAATGGATAAAGAAGTTGTGGTACTTAGGCACAATGGAATATCACTCAGCCATGAAATCAATGTCATAAGGCTAGTTAGCAGCATGAGGAGTGGATTTAGGGACGATGATTCTAAGTGAAATAAGTCACACAGAAAAAGACACTTATCCTAAGATATCGCTTATAGAGGGAATGTCAAAATCGCTACACTTGAACTGAATTACAAAACAGAACAGAGTCACACCTTTAGAAGACACACTATGGCGGCTTAACGGGAAAGGTGAGGTGGGGTGATGCATAAAACAAGGGTTTGTAATTAGCTCAGAGACCGTTCCATAAGCCAAATATGTAATAGACAAGACCTACTCCCTGCTCAGTGAACTGGACTCAACACCCCCTAGTCACCGCACAACAATATATCTGACTAGTAAGAATCTGAAAACCTATGTATTGATATCTCTCTGTAAGTGAATCAAGAGGGTGTAAAGCGGCATAAACACAGCAGGGAAAAGCAGCCAAGACCCATTCTAAACATAAATTACTTAAAAGAACCCACAAAACAAAGACAGTGAAAGAGAGAGAAATTCTTACAAAATCCGTTCAGGGGCTCTGATGCAACCTGGATTGACCATATCTAGACCCACAGCTGGAAGAGACATAAGGCTGGACACTCTTGGGGCTGAGAGGATTGGTGAGGTTGGGTGAGCAAACGCAGACCCTTTAAAGTAATACCGCGGGGTACCCACCCCATGGGTCCCAAATCTCCAGGTTCAAGGGCATCTTCCTACATCGAAAACATGCATGGGAAACCCAGATGATGGTACACCGTGTGATCGGGAAAGGTTTCTAAAACGCACCTCATTTCTCCTCTCCTTGTGCTCGGGTTCGCCATTCCAGCCGCTTGACTAAACATCTCCCTACTTGGAGAATCAGCACCTTCAACCTCCTGTTTCGTACAGGTTGCAATTTGTCCTGAGCATGAACGGGAAGAGGGGGAACCAACGAGAGACTAGCCTTAGGTGTTGGGACAGGCACAGGTCACTCCATTTTCCCATCAGGAAGAAGAATGAACCACAGGCTCAGCCTGCCCCCCGGAACCAGAATAGGGCCTGAAGCAATCCTGCGCTTTTGCGGCCGGCTCCCAAAAAAGCGAGTTGACAAATGGAGCTCAGGGGCACTGCAATTCACAAACCTGCAGAGTTATAAATGATAACTCCCGTCCACAAATATATTGACGGAAGGCAACGAAGAGGACTTGAAAGCAAGGCAGAATTGCAGGAAACAGATTTCAGGAGGTAGATTCGACTCGCCTGTAAAGCACGTGAAAAGCCGCAAAACGTTGACAATGATGCCCTTGGCCAAAAAGGGCGTATGCGTTTTTTCCTGAATATATTCAGGAAAAAACGCATACGCCCTTTTTGGCCAACCAAGCAAGCCGGAAGGGCAAATCAGCGCTACAAAGAAGTTTCGCTTGCCATCGGTCCAAACGGCCATGCTGAAAAAAGTGTAAAAACCAGAAAAGCAGGACAGGCCATGGAGACATGGGAGCCTTGCTACGCTGATGGGCGGGATGTAAATTGCCAACAGCCACTCTGGAGAAGTGTCCGGTGTGTCCTGAAACATGTAATAAACACAACTTAGAGAGCATAGGGCACTTCCACTCATGGGCGTATAAATTGGGAAAACTAAACATCAACAAGACACAGGCACCCCAAAGTTTAGGGCTGCTCTGTTTCCAAGAACCTCCACGTCGGTACACCTTAAATATCCCAGGAAAGAGAAAAATGGATAAAGAAGTTGTGGTACTTAGGCACAATGGAAAATCACTCAGCCATGAAATCAATGTCATAAGGCTAGTTAGCAGCATGAGGAGTGGATTTAGGGACGATGATTCTAAGTGAAATAAGTCACACAGAAAAAGACACTTATCCTAAGATATCGCTTATAGAGGGAATGTCAAAATCGCTACACTTGAACTGAATTACAAAACAGAACAGAGTCACACCTTTAGAAGACACACTATGGCGGCTTAACGGGAAAGGTGAGGTGGGGTGATGCATAAAACAAGGGTTTGTAATTAGCTCAGAGACCGTTCCATAAGCCAAATATGTAATAGACAAGACCTACTCCCTGCTCAGTGAACTGGACTCAACACCCCCTAGTCACCGCACAACAATATATCTGACTAGTAAGAATCTGAAAACCTATGTATTGATATCTCTCTGTAAGTGAATCAAGAGGGTGTAAAGCGGCATAAACACAGCAGGGAAAAGCAGCCAAGACCCATTCTAAACATAAATTACTTAAAAGAACCCACAAAACAAAGACAGTGAAAGAGAGAGAAATCCTTACAAAATCCGTTCAGGGGCTCTGATGCAACCTGGATTGACCATATCTAGACCCACAGCTGGATGAGACATAAGGCTGGACACTCTTGGGGCTGAGAGGATTGGTGAGGTTGGGTGAGCAAACGCAGACCCTTTAAAGTAATACCGCGGGGTACCCACCCCATGGGTCCCAAATCTCCAGGTTCAAGGGCATCTTCCTACATCGAAAACATGCATGGGAAACCCAGATGATGGTACACCGTGTGATCGGGAAAGGTTTCTAAAACGCACCTCATTTCTCCTCTCCTTGTGCTCGGGTTCGCCATTCCAGCCGCTTGACTAAACATCTCCCTACTTGGAGAATCAGCACCTTCAACCTCCTGTTTCGTACAGGTTGCAATTCGTCCTGAGGATGAACGGGACGAGGGGGAACCAACGAGAGACTAGCCTTAGGTGTTGGGACAGGCACAGGTCACTCCATTTTCCCATCAGGAAGAAGAATGAACCACAGGCTCAGCCTGCCCCCCGGAACCAGAATAGGGCCTGAAGCAATCCTGCGCTTTTGCGGCCGGCTCCCAAAAAAGCGAGTTGACAAATGGAGCTCAGGGGCACTGCAATTCACAAACCTGCAGAGTTATAAATGATAACTCCCGTCCACAAATATATTGACGGAAGGCAACGAAGAGGACTTGAAAGCAAGGCAGAATTGCAGGAAACAGATTTCAGGAGGTAGATTCGACTCGCCTTTAAAGCACATGAAAAGCCGCAAAACTTTGACAATGATGCCCTTGGCCAAAAAGGGCGTATGCGTTATTTCCTGAATATATTCAGGAAAAAACGCATACGCCCTTTTTGGCCAACCAAGCAAGCCGGAAGGGCAAATCAGCGCTACAAACAAGTTTCGCTTGCCATCGGTCCAAAGGGCCATGCTGAAAAAAGTGTAAAAACCAGAAAAGCAGGACAGGCCATGGAGACATGGGAGCCTTGCTACGCTGATGGGCAGGACGTAAATTGCCAACAGCCACTCTGGAGAAGTGTACGGTGTGTCCTGAAACATGTAATAAACACAACTTAGAGAGCATAGGGCACTTCCACTCATGGGCGTATAAATTGGGAAAACTAAACATCAACAAGACACAGGCACCCCAAAGTTTAGGGCTGTTCTGTTTCCAAGAACCTCCACGTCGGTACACCTTAAATATCCCAGGAAAGAGAAAAATGGATAAAGAAGTTGTGGTACTTAGGCACAATGGAATATCACTCAGCCATGAAATCAATGTCATAAGGCTAGTTAGCAGCATGAGGAGTGGATTTAGGGACGATGATTCTAAGTGAAATAAGTCACACAGAAAAAGACACTTATCCTAAGATATCGCTTATAGAGGGAATGTCAAAATCGCTACACTTGAACTGAATTACAAAACAGAACAGAGTCACACCTTTAGAAGACACACTATGGCGGCTTAACGGGAAAGGTGAGGTGGGGTCATGCATAAAACAAGGGTTTGTAATTAGCTCAGAGACCGTTCCATAAGCCAAATATGTAATAGACAAGACCTACTCCCTGCTCAGTGAACTGGACTCAACACCCCCTAGTCACCGCACAACAATATATCTGACTAGTAAGAATCTGAAAACCTATGTATTGATATCTCTCTGTAAGTGAATCAAGAGGGTGTAAAGCGGCATAAACACAGCAGGGAAAAGCAGCCAAGACCCATTCTAAACATAAATTACTTAAAAGAACCCACAAAACAAAGACAGTGAAAGAGAGAGAAATTCTTACAAAATCCGTTCAGGGGCTCTGATGCAACCTGGATTGACCATATCTAGACCCACAGCTGGAAGAGACATAAGGCTGGACACTCTTGGGGCTGAGAGGATTGGTGAGGTTGGGTGAGCAAACGCAGACCCTTTAAAGTAATACCGCGGGGTACCCACCCCATGGGTCCCAAATCTCCAGGTTCAAGGGCATCTTCCTACATCGAAAACATGCATGGGAAACCCAGATGATGGTACACCGTGTGATCGGGAAAGGTTTCTAAAACGCACCTCATTTCTCCTCTCCTTGTGCTCGGGTTCGCCATTCCAGCCGCTTGACTAAACATCTCCCTACTTGGAGAATCAGCACCTTCAACCTCCTGTTTCGTACAGGTTGCAATTCGTCCTGAGGATGAACGGGACGAGGGGGAACCAACGAGAGACTAGCCTTAGGTGTTGGGACAGGCACAGGTCACTCCATTTTCCCATCAGGAAGAAGAATGAACCACAGGCTCAGCCTGCCCCCCGGAACCAGAATAGGGCCTGAAGCAATCCTGCGCTTTTGCGGCCGGCTCCCAAAAAAGCGAGTTGACAAATGGAGCTCAGGGGCACTGCAATTCACAAACCTGCAGAGTTATAAATGATAACTCCCGTCCACAAATATATTGACGGAAGGCAACGAAGAGGACTTGAAAGCAAGGCAGAATTGCAGGAAACAGATTTCAGGAGGTAGATTCGACTCGCCTTTAAAGCACATGAAAAGCCGCAAAACGTTGACAATGATGCCCTTGGCCAAAAAGGGCGTATGCGTTATTTCCTGAATATATTCAGGAAAAAACGCATACGCCCTTTTTGGCCAACCAAGCAAGCCGGAAGGGCAAATCAGTGCTACAAAGAAGTCTCGCTTGCCATCGGTCAAAACGGCCGTGCTGCAAAAAGTGTAAAAACCAGAAAAGCAGGACAGGCCATGGAGACATGGGAGCCTTGCTACGCTGAAGGGCGGGACGTAAATTGCCAACAGCCACTCTGGAGAAGTGTACGGTGTGTCCTGAAACATGTAATAAACACAACTTAGAGAGCATAGGGCACTTCCACTCATGGGCGTATAAATTGGGAAAACTAAACATCAACAAGACACAGGCACCCCAAAGTTTAGGGCTGCTCTGTTTCCAAGAACCTCCACGTCGGTACACCTTAAATATCCCAGGAAAGAGAAAAATGGATAAAGAATTTGTGGTACTTAGGCACAATGGAATATCACTCAGCCATGAAATCAATGTCATAAGGCTAGTTAGCAGCATGAGGAGTGGATTTAGGGACGATGATTCTAAGTGAAATAAGTCACACAGAAAAAGACACTTATCCTAAGATATCGCTTATAGAGGGAATGTCAAAATCGCTACACTTGAACTGAATTACAAAACAGAACAGAGTCACACCTTTAGAAGACACACTATGGCGGCTTAACGGGAAAGGTGAGGTGGGGTGATGCATAAAACAAGGGTTTCTAATTAGCTCAGAGACCGTTCCATAAGCCAAATATGTAATAGACAAGACCTACTCCCTGCTCAGTGAACTGGACTCAACACCCCCTAGTCACCGCACAACAATATATCTGACTAGTAAGAATCTGAAAACCTATGTATTGATATCTCTCTGTAAGTGAATCAAGAGGGTGTAAAGCGGCATAAACACAGCAGGGAAAAGCAGCCAAGACCCATTCTAAACATAAATTACTTAAAACAACCCACAAAACAAAGACAGTGAAAGAGAGAGAAATTCTTACAAAATCCTTTCAGGGGCTCTGATGCAACCTGGATTGACCATATCTAGACCCACAGCTGGATGAGACATAAGGCTGGACACTCTTGGGGCTGAGAGGATTGGTGAGGTTGGGTGAGCAAACGCAGACCCTTTAAAGTAATACCACGGGGTACCCACCCCATGGGTCCCAAATCTCCAGGTTCAAGGGCATTTTCCTACATCGAAAACATGCATGGGAATCCCAGATGATGGTACACCGTGTGATCGGGAAAGGTTTCTAAAACGCACCTCATTTCTCCTCTCCTTGTGCTCGGGTTCGCCATTCCAGCCACTTGACTAAACATCTCCCTACTTGGAGAATCAGCACCTTCAACCTCCTGTTTCGTACAGGTTGCAATTTGCCCTGAGGATGAAAGGGAAGAGGGGGAACCAACGAGAGACTAGCCTTAGGTGTTGGGACAGGCACAGGTCACTCCATTTTCCCATCAGGAAGAAGAATGAACCACAGGCTCAGCCTGCCCCCCGGAACCAGAATAGGGCCTGAAGCAATCCTGCGCTTTTGCGGCCGGCTCCCAAAAAAGCGAGTTGACAAATGGAGCTCAGGGGCACAGCAATTCACAAACCTGCAGAGTTATAAATGATAATTCCCGTCCACAAATATATTGACGGAAGGCAACGAAGAGGACTTGAAAGCAAGGCAGAATTGCAGGAAACAGATTTCAGGAGGTAGATTCGACTCGCCTGTAAAGCACGTGAAAAGCCGCAAAACGTTGACAATGATGCCCTTGGCCAAAAAGGGCGTATGCGTTTTTTCCTGAATATATTCAGGAAAAAACGCATACGCCCTTTTTGGCCAACCAAGCAAGCTGGAAGTGCAAATCAGCGCTACAAAGAAGTTTCGCTTGCCATCGGTCCAAAGGGCCGTGCTGCAAAAAGTGTAAAAACCAGAAAAGCAGGACAGGCCATGGAGACATGGGAGCCTTGCTACGCTGAAGGGCGGGACGTAAATTGCCAACAGCCACTCTGGAGAAGTGTACGGTGTGTCCTGAAACATGTAATAAACACAACTTAGAGAGCATAGGGCACTTCCACTCATGGGCGTATAAATTGGGAAAACTAAACATCAACAAGACACAGGCACCCCAAAGTTTAGGGCTGCTCTGTTTCCAAGAACCTCCACGTCGGTACACCTTAAATATCCCAGGAAAGAGAAAAATGGATAAAGAAGTTGTGGTACTTAGGCACAATGGAATATCACTCAGCCATGAAATCAATGTCATAAGGCTAGTTAGCAGCATGAGGAGTGGATTTAGGGACGATGATTCTAAGTGAAATAAGTCACACAGAAAAAGACACTTATCCTAAGATATCGCTTATAGAGGGAATGTCCAAATCGCTACACTTGAACTGAATTACAAAACAGAACAGAGTCACACCTTTAGAAGACACACTATGGCGGCTTAACGGGAAAGGTGAGGTGGGGTGATGCATAAAACAAGGGTTTCTAATTAGCTCAGAGACCGTTCCATAAGCCAAATATGTAATAGACAAGACCTACTCCCTGCTCAGTGAACTGGACTCAACACCCCCTAGTCACCGCACAACAATATATCTGACTAGTAAGAATCTGAAAACCTATGTATTGATATCTCTCTGTAAGTGAATCAAGAGGGTGTAAAGCGGCATAAACACAGCAGGGAAAAGCAGCCAAGACCCATTCTAAACATAAATTACTTAAAAGAACCCACAAAACAAAGACAGTGAAAGAGAGAGAAATTCTTACAAAATCCGTTCAGGGGCTCTGATGCAACCTGGATTGACCATATCTAGACCCAGAGCTGGAAGAGACATAAGGCTGGACACTCTTGGGGCTGAGAGGATTGGTGAGGTTGGGTGAGCAAACGCAGACCCTTTAAAGTAATACCGCGGGGTACCCACCCCATGGGTCCCAAATCTCCAGGTTCAAGGGCATCTTCCTACATCGAAAACATGCATGGGAAACCCAGATGATGGTACACCGTGTGATCGGGAAAGGTTTCTAAAACGCACCTCATTTCTCCTCTCCTTGTGCTCGGGTTCGCCGTTCCAGCCGCTTGACTAAACATCTCCCTACTTGGAGAATCAGCACCTTCAACCTCCTGTTTCGTACAGGTTGCAATTCGTCCTGAGGATGAACGGGACGAGGGGGAACCAACGAGAGACTAGCCTTAGGTGTTGGGACAGGCACAGGTCACTCCATTTTCCCATCAGGAAGAAGAATGAACCACAGGCTCAGCCTGCCCCCCGGAACCAGAATAGGGCCTGAAGCAATCCTGCGCTTTTGCGGCCGGCTCCCAACAAAGCGAGTTGACAAATGGAGCTCAGGGGCACTGCAATTCACAAACCTGCAGAGTTATAAATGATAACTCCCGTCCACAAATATATTGACGGAAGGCAACGAAGAGGACTTGAAAGCAAGGCAGAATTGCAGGAAACAGATTTCAGGAGGTAGATTCGACTCGCCTGTAAAGCACGTGAAAAGCCGCAAAACGTTGACAATGATGCCTTTGGCCAAAAAGGGCGTATGCGTTTTTTCCTGAATATATTCAGGAAAAAACGTATACGCCCTTTTTGGTAAACGAAGCAAGCCGGAAGGGCAAATCAGCGCTACAAAGAAGTCTCGCTTGCCATCGGTCCAAAGGGCCATGCTGCAAAAAGTGTAAAAACCAGAAAAGCAGGACAGGCCATGGAGACATGGGAGCCTTGCTACGCTGATGGGCGGGATGTAAATTGCCAACAGCCACTCTGGAGAAGTGTACGGTGTGTCCTGAAACATGTAATAAACACAGCTTAGAGAGCATAGGGCACTTCCACTCATGGGCGTATAAATTGGGAAAACTAAACATCAACAAGACACAGGCACCCCAAAGTTTAGGGCTGCTCTGTTTCCAAGAACCTCCACGTCGGTACACCTTAAATATCCCAAGAAAGAGAAAAATGGATAAAGAAGTTGTGGTACTTAGGCACAATGGAATATCACTCAGCCATGAAATCAATGTCATAAGGCTAGTTAGCAGCATGAGGAGTGGATTTAGGGACGATGATTCTAAGTGAAATAAGTCACACAGTAAAAGACACTTATCCTAAGATATCGCTTATAGAGGGAATGTCCAAATCGCTACACTTGAACTGAATTACAAAACAGAACAGAGTCACACCTTAAAAAGCACACCATGGCTGCTTAACGGGAAAGGTGAGGTGCGGTGATGCATAAAACTAGGGTTTGTAATTAGCTCAGAGACCGTTCCATAAGCCAAATATGTAATAGACAAGACCTGCTCCCTGCTCAGTGAACTGGACACAACACCCCCTAGTCACCGCACAACAATATATCTGACTAGTAAGAATCTGAAAACCTATGTATTGATATCTCTCTGTAAGTGAATCAAGAGGGTGTAAAGCGGCATAAACACAGCAGGGAAAAGCAGCCAAGACCCATTCTAAACATAAATTACTTAAAAGAACCCACAAAACAAAGACAGTGAAAGAGAGAGAAATTCTTACAAAATCCGTTCAGGGGCTCTGATGCAACCTGGATTGACCATATCTAGACCCACAGCTGGAAGAGACATAAGGCTGGACACCCTTGGGGCTGAGAGGATTGGTG